>NC_141136.1:3195000-3495000 GCF_053477565.2 Lygodium microphyllum
GATTGAAACTGTCATTACATGATGACAGTGATTTGTTTGATATACATACATATGCTCCTACAGTTGGATGTTTTATCTACCCATGCAACACTAGGCTGGACATACAGTTTGCAGTTTCAGCTTTGAGCAGGTATATGCATCAGCCACGTATGTCACATTGGCAAGCTGTCAAGCGTGTTTTTCGTTACTTGCAGGGTACTCGATCTCTTGGGTTGCTTTATGCCAAGGGGGGACCACTATAGTTACATGGTTACAGTGATTCTGATTGGGCTGGTGATTATGATACACATCACTCCACTAGTGGCAATGGCTCTTCTTACATTTCTTGGCTTAGCAAGAAACAATCCACTGTTGCCACATCGTCATGTGAAGCTGAATACAAGGTAGCTTTCACTACCACAGTTGAATGCGTATGGCTTAGACGCTTGCTAGCTGATCTGGATGTATCTGTTACGGAGCCTACTCCTTTGTTCACTGATAGTCGGAGTGCCATTGCAGTGGTACGGAACCCAGTGTTTCATGCCCGCACGAAACACATTGAGATCCATTATCACTTTGTCAGAGAGAGGCTACATGCAGGTAATATCAGCCTTGTCTATTGTCCTACCACCAGTAATGTGGCAAACATCTTCACCAAAGCTCTTCCTCGTGACAAATTTGAAGCATTTCGCGATGCTTTAAATTTGATATACTTTGGTGGCGGATGATCCTTGTACTCTTTATCACTCTTCACTCCAGGGGGGTTTGTTGGGTATTTGACTCACGCCTCACTTACGCCTATGCTCATATGGGAGTGTCCGTGATTAGTAGGACACTGGGGCACTTTTTACTCTCGGTAGGAGAGGTTTTTTCTCCCAGACTTATAGTCTTATTTTCGTATGTGCTTATGTGCTTATGTTACACACTTATGGGCACTTACCGTGTTCGGGTGTGAACACCCCCTACAACCCTAAGGTTTAAGGGTTGTACTTTGTACTTTCATTCTACACTCTTTCAGTCTATTGGATTGGGTGTCGTGCTTTACTCTGTCTCTCTCACTTTCACTCTGTCTACTGCACTCTCAGTTGTACCTTGATCCTCTCACCCCCTCACAGTGTTGAGAAACCCTTCATCCTTCACCCGCAGTTTGCGTTTTTGCGTTTTGTATTTAGGGTTTGCAGCTGAAAAAGGAGCGCCACCCTAGACTCACTGTGCCTATTTATAGGGCTCTCTGTCATTCATTTCTTATGGCTGATCCTTCAGTTTGTCACTCCCACCTTCTCTTAGTCAGTTTTCTGGCACACTCTCTCTTCTATTATCTCTCTCTCTCCTCTCCTATCACTATCTTCACACTCTCCTGGCACCAGCCTTCATCTCCAGTTGGCTGCGTTTATGGTGGCAGTGTGCTCCTCTTTAGTAGGCATCCATCCTCCATTCTTGGCGACAACATCTTCTGTGCTCCTACACCTTGCATTTGGAGTCCATACTCTCTTGGCGTCAGCATCCAATCTATCTGGTGTCATCCTCCACCCTTCAAGCGATTGCACCTTGCATTTGGTTGCCAGGGAAGTTCCTTACCACTGGCATCTCTCTCCAGCAAGTGTCACCTTCATCACAAGCAATTGCACCTTGCGTTTGGTTTGTGGCTTCTTCCCACCCTTTTGACATCACTCTAGAGCTGGTGTTTCACTTCGAGAGGTTGTCTTCATCTACATTTTCAGCATCTGGCTCATCCTCACCACCTGACGTCACTCCCAGTAGTTGGCATCACCTCATCAGGCTTGTGTTTGTAGACAGAGGCTTTATTGGCTGTCTCCGTGCTCGTAGGTACCACTCGTCATCCCTGCGTTTGCAGATTCAGAGGCTCCTCACCCTTCGACAGCAGTCTCTGTACTCCAGATGACACCTCCTCATCCTGCGTTTGCAGAGTCAGAGGCTTCTTCAGCAGTCTTCGTGCACTCCAGGGATTCCTTTGTGCTACGGCACCCTTGTATCAGATTCACTTCATCAGCATGATTCATCTGTCATCATCTTCTGTGTTACTTTTCTCTCTTAGTGTTGCCATACACTGTATTTTCCTTCGCAAACCCTACCGTCTTTCTGGTCACTTAGTCATTTTGACAGAGGGGCCTCCTTTGATAAAATAGGACAATAGATACAATGACCCTAAGTGATGGGTATTGGGGAGGGGTCTTGGAACTCGCACAAACAAAGTCGTTTCACCTTCGAATGGCATGGCAAAAGGTTTTAAGAATCTTAGACAAGAAAAGTGCGAAGTACTCTAAATGCCTAGGAAAAAGATGTTGATTGGGAGTGTTATCTCGTAGCATGGAGTAGTCCTTGTATTCATTTGGACCTTGAAGCACCTATCGGCAAGGAAATCAGGGATATGACTCATGTAACCTTAGTTGAGGCGCATGTAAGAGTTGCCTAGAGGGAGTCCTTTGGAGCATGGAATGGTGGGCAGTCAATTAGTTTTCTGCAAGCCAAAGATGACACCTTGAGGGCGAGGGTTTGTCCCTAAGGGCTTAGACAAAAGGGATCAAATCTTTCTTGCCACCATGGAGGAGATTAACCGATGCTGACATCTCTCTCTAGTTTTGTAGTGCAGAAGAAGCACTTTGACTACAAGCATGCACTATATAGAGAGGGGGACATCAGTCACAGTTTACTGATTTCTTCCAGGCAATTAGCACACACAAGATGTACACAAACAGGAGTTGACAGTCCAGGAAGTTGATGAGATTAGAGCAGCATGTCCACATGGTGGATTTAGGCAAGGGTCCTCCATATTAGATCACATCTTCACCTTGAGAAGGATGGTGGAGTAGGTGAAGGCTAGGAAGAAGAGACTTTACTATTGCTTTGTGGACTTCCACAAAGCATTTTATAGAGACCCACGAAATAGACTACTACAGAGGCTCTGGACACTTGGGATCTCATCAGACATAACTTGGGGCTTTCTATGCACTCTGTGAGAGGGTGATATGCTGGGCCAGACGTCTAGGACTTTTAGATGTGATCTCTAGCACCATTGGTGTAACGTAGGGCTGTCCTCTCTCTCCTACATTCTTTGGACTCTACATGGATGAGATAGTAGGCTACACTATGTGATGTGGTGGCAACGGGGTGGACCTAGTAGGTACTTTGGTCTTTATTAGGCCTTATGTTGATGAAATCTTCTTGGTCTCTGAGTCACAAGAGGGTCTACAGCAACATCTCCATGCTCTGCATGACTTGTACACATAGAGGGGATTGATTATTGATCTTGGGAAAACCAAGATCTTGAGCTCTCATCTATCATTCCCTATATGGAGGAGGTCCATCTTCACTCTAGTAGGACAGGTGGACGTAGTGGATTCATATATCTACTTGGGGGTCACATTTACCACATCTGCTGGGAGATTCACCATGTCACAAGCATCCAGAGATAGGCTCACATGAGGATATGCAACATTAGTCATGTTGGAGTTGCTGATCTGGCTGGTGGTGCATTTGAGGCTCTATAATCTATACACTCTGCAAGAGATGTGAGAGACTGCAGGGTGCCTTCACTTTGAGCCACATATGGCCTGGCATTCCAGCCTGCCTGATTGGCTGTTTACTCAGTCCTTGCATTATACATAATTTCTGTTGTATCTTGTTGTCCTATATATGGCTTATATTGTGCTTTCAACTTTTACAAGGGGGGAACCTGTTTTCCTGTTGTGTTCGTCAATACAAATTTCTGGATGAGTGGAACCAGAATAGAACAAAATGCTCTTCATCTATAATCTGAAGATTCCTGCAGTTGTCTTTCTTAGAGAACTTTGCTGAAAGAGAAACCTTAGCATTGTGCAGCATAGTGACCTTCAATTGAAGAGTTTATTAAAGATTGGGAATGCTTTAAATTTGGAAGGATCTATATATTTTGCAGGAATGCGGCGAAATTACTTCCAAGGGGGGTTCCAGTTTGTTTCGATGCAAATCTCTTCAACGTCTTGTTCTCCGGCATAATGTTTGTAACTATCTCCTCTCACTTTCTTGTGTAATGTTTTAACAAAATCCAATGTCTGGAAGGGAAGTTCCCATGCAAACCAGATGGCTGTTCTTTGGTAATATTTTTGACATGATATTTTGAAAGGGCATCATGACCAGCCAATGACAAGATAGGATGCAGCTTGTCCCTACACCCAAACCAAAAAAAACCTGTTAGAGCCTAAGTATCTGTAGAGGAGTCATCTGAATGGGCATTTGTGTACGAGGATGCATATGTTTACTGCTTATGTGGGCTTGGTCACATGAAGAGGGTCTAAGAAACTTATTCAGGCTCTACAAGCATGACATGTAATTAATGAATAATTGACTTTCAATGTAGCAAATGAAGTGTTTTCTTGCTGACATGTTAAGCATGGGCATGAATTCTAACAGTAGGAAGTTTTCTAATTCATTCTGATGCTTGTCTGGGGCTGAATTCAACCTCCTTGAAGCTTATTCTTTCATTGTGCTCATCACCAATGCAGGGATCTGGTTTGCAGAGAGGTTATGTCCTCCATCTTCTTTCTGAGGTAATTGTGACTGCATCTTTCCCTGGCTGTAATTTAGTTTATTTGTTGGTTTGCATGAAGCGCTCTCATTTTTCACAAGGAATGTGTTTGCCCAAAGGTATATGTTCATCTTTTCTCATAGCTTGTTGATGGGGTAGCCATTTCTTTCAATTTGACTTGGATGCCATGTAGAGCTTTTATTGCTCTATTGGAGCTACAATTAGTATCACGTTAAATATTATATTATCCAGTAACTAAATATCAAATACATAAATCGTTGTTATGTTCAAAGAAGCCATAACTGTACAATACTGCAATTGTTGCACTCAATGAACAACTGTGAAATCTGTTAGCTGAATGTGCTGGATGCCCTCAAGCAAGAAACTGAGAGGAGTTTCAGATGTGTATAGAGTAGTGGTAACATCACTATGTTTTTTGTTCTTCTAGCTCTTGATTCACTGCAGACTTCCAGTCAGCAGGTGTGCTAACATGGGATGGATGGCAGGCTTTCGAAGCTGTCATGGACAGTCAGATAGTCTGCTAACATTTCTTGCAGAGCTGTCTGGCAGCTTAGGTCATTCATGTCTCTTAAGGCACAAGGAAGCTGCTCAGAGGGTGTGCCAAACCTGCTGTCATCACTTTGTAAATCTGGTATGTGAGGTGTATCCATGTAATGGGTAGGGAAAAAACTTTCACTGACTTCATTCTCACTTTCATGTAGCTAGAGCCAAGCATACTCATAGTGGGAGTGGAAGAGCATAGAGAATGCATCCCACAATTAGCAAACATGACGATGGGGAGTGAAAGAGGATACAACATGCCTCCCAAAATCAGCAAAGATACTCTGGTGGGGCCATCAGTAGGCCTTCATTCCAACTTCCATGTAGCTGTTCTCTTGACTAGTTCCAGCTATGTCCATACCCCGAATGGCAGCCAGTATTCAAAAGGAAGTTGGTGCCACATAGGTTGGGTCTCTTTGAGACCGCCATTTGGCCAATCGCTCCTCTGACACCGTCATAATTTGGGCTCCAAGTTCGGCCATTGTAGCGCGGTTTTCAAACCAAAGACTCGTTCTTGTTCCATACACCTCACAAACCATTTCATCTTTTCCACGAGAAATAATACCTTATTAATTTTAAATCTTAGAACCTGGGTTTGATTCGTGTTTGTTGCATTGGTCACTCCGCTCGCCTCCCCGGCATTACAAGTAGCTTGGGTGCCTACGCTTCCTGCGACTTTCTTCTTGGGAGCCATTCGCCTCACGGAGATTGGGCAGTCCGGACCTTAACGGTGTTCGGTTTGACAGGTTTGGGTGGGTAAGACCGCTGGATGGGATCCTTCGTCGAGGGAGTGGTTTGAGTGTGGCTCTTTGCAGTCACTCACCAACTCTCACTCCCTCTCCTTTCTTTCTCTCTCTTCTTCTTCTTTTTCTCCTCTTCTCCTTCCCTCTCTTTCTTTTCCTCTTCTCTTCATTTCTTCTTCTACCTCTTCTTCTTCTTCTTCCTCTACTTCTCTCCTTCTCCTTCTTCTTCTCCTCTCCTCTCTTTTACCCCTTTTTTCCTCCTTCTTCTCTCCCTCTTCCTCTCTTCACTCTCCCACTCCTTTTCCTCTCTCCTTCTCTTCCTTTTCCTCTCTCCTTCTCCTTCTCTCCCTCTTCTTCTCTTTACTCTTCCTCTCCTTCTTTCCCTCTCTCCTTCTCCTTCTCTCCCTCTTCTTCTCTTCACTCACTCCTTCTTTTCCTCTCTTTGATTGTCGCTTTAGTTGCTATCGCATGCAAGGTTCTGGGAGTTTCCCTAGGCTTGCTCAGTTGCTATCGCATGCAAGGTTCTGGGAGTTTCCCTAGGCTGTAGCATAGCTAGGGGCTTAGGCCTAGATGAGTAAGATTAGTCAATGCTAGGATTGGTCACGTTCTTAGGGTTTTCATATTTCTCTTGAGACTTTGCTGCCATTGTGTCATGGTTCTCCTCGGATGTGACTGGTATAATTTCGTCAACTTGTTGTGACAGTGTTGCATCTACTCTTGATTGGTCAATGTAAGTTTTGTCGTCGGTGGATTGAGTGTTGCAAGCAACCATTGATGATAATGGTTGCTTTGACTTATCAGAATACACAGATGTGCCTGAGGTTTCACCGCTGTTAGGAGAGATGGCAATGGGTTAATTGGTGAATGGACTCGATGCTTTATTCCTCAGCTCCTCAGCGCTCTTGGTCTCAATCGTCTTGGTGTCTACAGCCACTTGCAGCTGCCGTTGTTTTCATTGTTTTCTCCTCTTTTTCTTGGGCAATTGAGGTGTAGCCTTTAAAGATTCAGGACTCTGAACTAGGTCAGCCGTTGATGTGCTTGGTTGGGTCTCATCATTCTCTGTTTTTGATATGCCCTCATGGGACATAGCCACGGCCTACTGGACAACCTCGCTAGGTTGATTGGTCAGATGTGCCATCTCCTTGGCCAAATCTTTGAGAGATTTCTCCTCAAGCCTAGGCTTTATGTGCGTCGGTAGTGTTGGAGGTGTTAAGGATGTTGGTTGTGACACCTCTTCGACGGGTGAATTGCTAAGGACACATTCCGCAAGAGGCATCATCACGGCCAAAGGTTGCGATTGCCATGATTCCTGATTGGAAGTAGTAGCGGCTAGTTTAGTGAACTGGCCACTATTAGTAGATTGCAGTGTCAAGTCCTTAAGCAGATCAAAAGTGGCTGTGTCTTTTGTTTCCCTTTGCGCATTCACTTGTGCAGATTGAGCTAGTAACAATGGATTGCATATGCATATCCTTAGGCTGAGAGCTAAGGGTGGTGCCATGTCACACCTCTTGGACATTTGGAAGCTTAGATGGAGATAGAGATTGAGATTGAGCAGCTGCACTTGACGACTGCTGTTGTGCTTCCTGTGTCCATTTAGGGAGAGAGGGTGTAGGAGATTTGGGACTCCTAGGTGGACTTGGCACTGGCTGAAAGATTTGCTCATGGCTATTAGGCGACTCTATCATTTGCTTTATTGAGCAATTAGCCTTATCATGAGCAACATTGCGCCTGTGGTGCTGGTTATCCTCTTGGGAAATCAAAGGCTCCTTGGGCATTAGTGGCTTTTGTGTACCCTCAACGATTACATCTGATATCTGCTTGTTAAGCACACTAGGCTGAGGATCTACCCTTAGAATAGTCTCGTTTGGTTTTTTGATTTTAATCGTGAGGGGTTCGGTCACTCGAATGTTTTTGACTCGAGACTTCTTTTTTTGGTTTAGATTTCCTCTTGCGCTTCTTCTCTCTTGAGACGTCTTGGCCTTTAGCTTACAGAGGTGGTTTAGCAGGGGGTTTCGGTACCCAAATCCATCGCTTACTTGTGTAATACCCTTGAGCACGTAGCAATGATTTGAATATCTATCCCGGCGTTGTGCTAGCTCTCCATTGATACCTTCGTCTATAAGGCTCGGGCTTCTTTTGTGGTCTTCTACGATATTTGTAAGTCCAAAGCCTATCCTTCGCATTGTCTCCTAATCATCTTGTTTCAAGCATGGCCTCGCTCACTGGTTCTCTTTGTTCAACATGTGCTTATATCAACTCTTTCAACAAGTCTTTGCTCTCATCATTAGACTCGCCTGGTATATTAGAATGTTCCTTGTCCTTTCCTCGAGGTTTGATGAGGTCACCCTTACTAAAGGTTGTGATTATCCTCACACCCAGTAGTATCAAGTGTATCCTCTGTGCTACCTAATCGGCCTTATACTTCGTTGCTCTTTTGAAGGGTCGACTTAGAAGGGTTTCCTTTCCACAATTAGCACTATTTGAAGGAACATGGAATAGGATAGCGCTTTCAATTTCAATAGTTACAAAGATTTTGCACTTCCCTATAAGTGCTCGTGGATGTTCCCCATAAGGATTAAGAGTTACATCAATTGGTGCAAGCTCTAGTTGGCTTAGTAGGGTCCATGCTTCATAGGTCAAGATATTAAAATCTGCTCCATTGATGAGAGCATCGATACTATGCTCTCTTTTTGCGGTGAGTTTGACCCTAAGATAAGCAGGTGGTACTATGTCTTCATCTTTTGGGTCTTGTCTTATAAATTTAAGCCTTCTGATACATGCCTTTGAGTCCCCAACTACACAACTAGATATAGATTCTCCATTGATGTCTTGGGTCGTCTGTGCAGTGCCATTCAAGGTGTATCTATCGTCAGGACTGTCATCTCTAGTCATCCTCGCAGTAGCTTGATGTTGATGCATTTTGTTTTGACTAGATGCAATTCGGACGCAACCTATACATGTTTTTGTGGTATGGCCTTTTTGTCCTTGTTGGCTAGATTAGCCCATTGAGGTTCTAGGGTCTCTGTTTGTTTTTGTTTGGTTATGGGCTTTTGGTTGTTATTTTGTAAGTGAGAATCTATACTTGTGTAGAGCCATTATTACACAAGGGTCTAATTTGGAGGAGCTATCACGGCACACACTTTCTCTCCATCCTACTTGGGAGAGGTGCGGAGAGGATAGAGCCCCCTCTGCGGGGGTTCAGGGGAGGCAGTCCTCAGCCCACAGGGCCGTTACGCTAAACACTATGCGCGATTTGAAGGACCGGTTGTAGCCAAGTTTTGAACTACTTGCTTTAGATTTCAATCTAGTGATGGATCTATGATGTGCTTTTGGCTCTATATGGTCTCTGGGTCGGTTTCACGGTCTACAAGTTAAAATTTTAAAGAAATCCAAATTCGGCCCAATAGGTTCGAATTTAGGGGCTGAATGTTCAATTTGGCCCGTCGAAATGGTCGAGGGCCGAATGAGAAAGAGTTGAATGGCTGAACAGTAGTGAGCATCAACCGGGCCGAGGGCCAAGTCAGGCAGACGGAATGCCAAGTTGGTTCGAATGGTGAATTTGTCCCGGGCCGAATGTCAGCTTGTGTCTGAGTGGGGTTGGGCTGAGTCGGCAAGGTTGAGGGCCAAATATCAAGTTGGTCCGAATGGTTGATTTGGACGGGTCGAGCGGTGGGAGTCCGAGTGGTAGTGGGCCGAATGGTAGAATACAAAAGGGCCGAGGGTCGATTTTGGGACTTGGCCCAGAATCGCTATCACTTGGACAGGTCGAACGCGGCACGATTTTGGCCGACGCAACGATAAATCGCTCGAATCACATGATTCAGGTCACGGCATATCGCACACATCTCTTGATCAAAGCTATGGATAAAGGAGAAGAGTTGTATATACGTGGAATAGCAAATAAACTCCAAAATGCAAATTGGGAAACAAATCAAACCCTCATGCCTTGTTATGACAACAGAAACCCTATTGCTTATTTTTCTTTGTTTTTATGCGTTTTTTCCTACCCTAATGCATCCAAATCACAAAAATAATACCTACACTACTCCAACATGCTTTTCCAAATCCAATAAACCAAAAACCTACTTGCTAAGGAGATCAAATACATCTTCAAACTTCCTCACTTCCTACCTATCTACCTCAAGCACCGACTCAGTAAAAACCCTACTTCAATGCTCGATTCAAAGCGTGTAAGTACTCAAGGCTTGAATCCGTTGGTTCCGGCAACGGATCCAAAATGTTGAGATGAGAGCACAAGCTCAACCACCAAGATCCATGGACCGCTTATTGTTCAAGCGTTCAAAGCCGAGCACTAATGGCTACCTCTCACATAGCCGATGCGCTATCCATCTCTACGAGTGTAGTGAGCTTATCTCCATGCTTGATCGAGTTGCCTCCTCTCCTGAGCACTCTAGTAGCTCCACAATCCAAGTACAAGCTTCAAGCAAGCTCCATCCTCAAGCTTCACGCTCCAAGCTTAATTTCCGCGAGCAAGAGAAGAGAAGAGAAGAGAAGAGAAGAAGAGAGGGGAAGATGGAGAGCTTCTCTATCACGGTCCCTCACCCTCACATACTCACTCCCTCACAATCTCACACTCTCTCTCAAGCACAACCTCAAGCAAGCAAGAAGAAGAAGAAGAGAGCTACTTTTGGCCACACACAAGAATGAGCTTCTCATTCACTTTTCAACTTTATATATAAAACTCTAAATCCGCTTTTGGGCAGTCATCCCCTTATCCCCTTTTTAGTATAGCTAGCCGTGGCCTAGGCCCTTTTTTCCATTGTCCTTCTATCTTTCTAGCTTCCTTCCCACCGCCCATCTACTTTTATAATTTGTACGGGTGAGAGCCCGGTGCTCTTAAAATAAATCATGGTGCGCCTTGCGCTCTTTTACAAAAGCATTAACTTGTGCTTTTTCTTGTGCGTCTTTCTCCTTTATTTGGGACTATTTTGCACTTCTTGTGTTTTAGGATTCTTCTTTGGCACGCCTTCGTCTTCCATTTCTCTTTTGCCTTAGCCTTGTCTTTTGCTTTAGATTTTCTGGATTTTTCACCTTGTTCGTTTGAGGGTTAACACCATCCATATTTGGCTTCCACAAAAGACAGAGTGGAGGCTCATGCAGCACCAGAGAGGCAATCCTCTCTCTCAAGCTCTTGGTCATGTGCGTGGATCGGTTAAGAGAAAGGCAACGACTTGTGAACATTGAAATTGTACGCACGATGATTGAGTGCAATCTTGCAAGTAAAAGCCATTACCAATGTGGGTCCATGTGAAGGATGGACTAGTATCACATACAATGACATTAGGATGAGAAAGATTAATAAAGAGGAGAGGATTGCTAGAGCCCTTGATTCTAACGGGCAGCATGGACTGGTGTCACATACAATGACATTAGGACGAGAAAGATTGATAAAGAGAAGAGGATTGATAGAGCCCTTGATCATATTTGGGTAGCATGGACAAAATATGGTTTCTCTATTCTCACCGATAGATGGAGTGATTGTAAAAAACGGGACATCATCAACATACTCCTCTCATGTCCACTTAATACTTACTTTTTGGAGGCTGTAGATACTTGCAACAGGGGGAGGAAAACGAGATGCGCATTCATTTATCTCCACATTTGGCAAGCTATCATTGATATATACATTGTCTTTTAAATTAGTTTCTTTTATAAATTTGAGTTTGGTATTATAAAATATAATTTAATGGATTATGATTTGTGATCTTTGAAGTCTTCCTCTATATCTTGATTCTCTCTTCCCTCCAAGCATTTCTCTCTTTTGATTCTTGAAAGTTGAATCTTTCAAGGCTCAACTCTATTTTTTTCTCTCTAAGTATTATAATTTGTGGTTGTAGGTGGGTCCATGAAATGTGGTGCAATGCATTGAATTGTCGGCGCATGGGATGTTTGCTTGAGGCCAAGTTTTCCACAATTGTGTGGACTTCATGTGTAAGTCATTGTTGAGACTTGCTCATGGAGGACATTGGGAAGCTCAAATGGGTGAAGAGATTCGTCCACAAAGCTACATTAGTTGTCACCTTTTTCAATGTAAAGGTGAAGATGCTTGCAATGTATTATGAGTGTAGCACACTCAAGTTGAAGAAGGCCTCTTTAGCTCGGTTAGCTCGGTTTGCTTACATGTAGTTATTGCTTGAGCACCTTTATGAGGTGCGGTCCGCCCTACGTAGACAATGGTGTCCACTCTATGGAATGAGTGGGGGATGAGTATGAGAGAGGAGGTCGAGCCATGCAACACTTGCGCCTCAATGAGCTGTCAGCAGAGTGTGCGAGGATTGAGTCACGATGCTGTGGTTCGCACAATGAGAGTGTAGAGTAGAGAGTGAGAGAGAGAGAGAGAGAGAGAGAGCACAAAACTTCATGTGGGTATAATCTCCAAGTACTACTTTAGATTTTTGATAATATATATAGTATATTTGTAAGGGTGCGTGTACACCTGAACACTATAAAAGACATGGTGACCCTTTATTTCCAACAATCTCCTACCTAAAGGCAATGTGCCTGAAGGTCGAGGAAAGAATAAGCTAAGTCTATGCATATACAAAGCTGAAATACACATACTATCCAACCCTCATCATCTGGCATCAATGAGTAAACTGCTCTGTTGGAAGCCCCTTCGCGAGATGGTTTGCAAGGTTATCATCGGTATGTATGTTGATAAGTTCAATGCTCTTGCTCTCAAGTATATCCTTGATAAAATGAGACTTCACGTGTATGTGCTTTGTCTTCGCACGAAAGACATGATTCCATGCTAGCATGATAGTACTCTGACTATCACAATGGAGAATAGGAACCTATGTAATGCCAAGCTCTCTCACCACTCATGAAAGCCATTAAACCTCCTTGCATACCAGAGTGGCAACCACATACTCAGCCTCTGTAGTAGATAATGCAACACACTTTTGGAGTTTGGATATCCAAGAGAGTGCTCCCTCTGTGAACGTGAACACATATCTTAAAGTAGACTTCCTCCAGTCAAGATGACTAGCATAGTCTGCATCCATGAAGCCAACAACAGATGTCTTTTGCTTCCCAAAGCAGATACACAAGTCCTTTGTGCCCTTAAGGTATCTCATGATACCCTTCATTGCTTCCCAATGCTTTTGCCAAGATATGCCATGTACCTACTAACCACTCCTACCGCAAATGCAATGTTAGGGCATGTAGTAACCATAGTATACATCAAGCTACCAACAACTGAAGCAAAATGAATCTTGGCCATCTCAGTGTTTTCATCATCAGTTGTAGGGCTATCATTTGCACTAAGTTTCATATATGGAGGCAACGGTACACCAATGGCTTTACCTCCCTCCATATTGAAACACTGCAAAACCGGTACACCAATGGCTTTACCTCCCTCCATATTGAAACACTGTAAAACCTTAGTAACATACTCTTGCTGTGACAGATAGAGAAGACCCTACGATCTATCTTTGAGTATATCCATGCCAAGAATATGATTGACCTCACCAACTTCCTTCATATCAAAGCTACTATGTAGGATTTTTTTCAAAGAGTCCAAAGCATGAACATCCTTGCTTGCAATCAGCATGTCATCCATATACAAAACCAAGAGAATAAGGCTGCCATTTGTTGCCTTCTTGGTGTATGAGCAGTGATCAACTTGACATCTATGTAATCCCTGAGATTGCATAAGTGTATCAAATTTATGATACCATTATCGTGGTGCCTGTTTCAGCCCATACAAACTCTTATTGAGTTTACATACCATGTGCTCTTTTCCCTTTGCAACAAAATCTTCTGGCTGCTGCATATAGATATCCTCATGCAGATCATCGTATAAGAAAGTTGCTTTTATATCCATCTGTATGAGTTTCATATCTTCAGATGCAACTAAGCCTAAAATGGTTCGCAAAATAGTCATTTTGACTACGGGAGAAAAAATTTCACCAAAATCAATTCCATGTTGCTAGTTGTATCCTTCAGCAACCAGTCGTGCTTTGTACCTTGGCAAAGAACCAGAAGTGACTTTCATTTTGTAAAGCCATTTACATAGTAGCAATTTCTATCCTTTAGGAAAATGCACTGAATCCCAAGTGTCAGTTTTCATGAGAGATTCCATCTGTGATAACATAGCCTCGTGCCATTTCTTGATGTCTTTTCTGTCCATTGCTTCCTTGAAGCACGACGGCTCACCAAAATCTATTAACATGACATAATTAGCCACATAATTGACACTAGGAACAAACCTATTTGGTTGTCTTTGCACTCTGGTGGACCTACGGACCCAATGATCAAGATTTGCTAGCTATTCAACTTGCAAACTGCATTAACAGCTTGCTGCTCTGCAGGTTGGCATGTTGTACAGCCGGTTCTGGTTGTTCCAACGGCATCTATTCTTGTTGAAATTATGGTACATCGTGGGTAATATCTTGTTGATCATTTTCGCCATCATTTCCTGTACTTTCAGGGCCATTTACAACAAGTATTTGCTGCTTTTCTGTAGTCATTCTTTGTTGTTCTATCGTTACATCTTCCCAAAATACAACCCTTTAGACTTCCTCAGTCCTTTCATGCTATTTGTGCATGCAATGTTCTCGGAAGATAACATCTTTTTCTGCTTTTAATTTTCCTTCTTTCAAGATTCCATACCCTGTATCCCATTTCACTCTCATCACCATATCTTAGGAAAATACATTTGCAAGACTTTGATTGAAGTTTGATGCATTCTTCCTTGCAAATGTGCACAAATGCCTTGCAACCAAACTCTCTCAAGTGTGCATATCAAGATGGCTTGCCCGACCACGCTTGTTGCGAGCCCCCCTGCTGCAACCCAACCCCCCCCGGAAACAAAAGACGACCAATTAATCAAGTTTACCACTGTCATAACAACCTCTGCCCAAAATCCATGAGGTAAAGCAACATGTGATAGCATTGTATGGATCCCTTCTTGAATGGTCCTGTTCATATGCTCTGCAATAGCATTTTGGGGTGGATTGTGAGGGACGGTGAGCTCCCTTTTAATCCCTTTGCAGTCACAAAAGTCTTGAAAGGCTTTGGACACATATTTTCCACCATTGTTAGAGGAGCAAAGACATTTTAATGTCTTGATGGCCTGATTTTCAGGAAGTGCCAAAAATTTTTAAATTGATCCAGGGCCACACCTTTACGACAGATTGGATAGACTTATACTTTGCGTGTGGCATCATTAACAAAAGTAATGAAATATTTCTTTCCCCTTGGAGATAACCATGGCATCTCACATACATGTGAATGTACCAACTCTAAGGGTGAAGACTTTAGAGAAAGAGATTTTCTATGTGATGTTTGAGCATGCTTACCATAAATACAATGATCGCATTGTTTAAAATCAGCATATCTCAAATATGGAAAATAACCCAAATGAGAAAGCATTTTCATTCTATTTTAACTCATGTGTCCCAACTAGCTATGCCACAAAGAAACACTCTTTCTTTTTGTGAGTAAAATGTGGCTGATTATATTACTCAAAAAACTGATTACAACAGAGTGCTCATGCTCAACAGACTGCTGGAGCTGATGCAAAGTCACCAATACATCATGTATATAAGCCTCTCAAGGCGGTCTAGGGGGGATGGGGGCAAGAAGCCATTGGGGGGGGGGGGAGGGGGGTTTATATTGCTAGCTGGGGTTGCTTGCCTGCATCACGAAGAATAGACCCTGGCCGCCCCAAGTGCGCATGAAGTGACCTCGGAGCTCCTGACGAGCCCTGGACTCACCCTGTACCTGATCCCATCGGCCGTGGAGGGAGTGGATGATAGAGATCCAGAGCTCTGCTAAGGTCGCATGTGCTGAAAGTCTGTCTCCACCGAAAGCCTCCTGACACCGCACCTTCCAGATATGCCATGCAGTCAGACTCCCTATGATCTCCCATACCTCCTCCGAGCGGTCTGCTGTGGGCTCTAGTACCTGGTGGATGGGTAGAGCCTCCAAACCAACCACTGTGCATGACCCTACCTCGATAATGAATATCGTGTCCTGCATCCTGGCCTTATACTAAAGGTGACGGCCTTGGCTTACTACCTGCCAACAGAAAGCTCCCTATGAGATACATCCAAGGCTGGGTGCTATACGGCGAAGGATGCGGCATGCTTCTCTCCACACGAGCTACGCCTCCTCACATGACCAAAGGCAGTGCGTTGGGGTTTCTAGAGGTTGTTGTGTGCGGCGCTTATAACCTTCCTCCTTCTGCATTTGGGCAAGCCAACTTCCCACCACCGTCTCCATGTGCCACCAGCCATAAGTCCTTAATGCAATGTAAACTTTACATACATCAATATGCATCTGATAGTATCCAAATGAGGCTTCCTAGATATCTGCATAAAGTGACTCACAAGTCCAACAACATACTTCAAGTCTGCTCTTGTAATAGTTACATAAATCAAGCTCTCTTCTATCTCATTCCCAACGTTAATAGTAAATTTTACATTTTTCTCTAAAGGCATTAAAAGATGCTTACACGTTGTCATACTAGGATAATATATCCAAGCCATGCAGCCTTTGGGACAACCATATACCATCAACACATCCAATCACCTCAATACCAAGAAAGTACCTAAGCTCACCCCAATTCTTTATCTCAAACATGTGTTTCAAAAGGCACTTGACATTAGCAATGTTGGAAATAAAGGCTCATCGTGCCTTTTTACCTAGTTCAGGTGTGTGGGTGTGAATGCACCCTTCAGTTGTTGTACTTTATATATATATATATATATATATATATATATATATATATATTCAAAACCTAAAAGTGGTACACTAGTCTCTGTACCAAACATCAAGTGTCATGCTCACTCTCTCACTCTACTACTCTCAACTCTCTGCATATTCACTCTTAGCTGAGAAAACATCACATCAAACTGGTATCAGAGCATAGGTTGTGCACGCTTCCCAAAGCTAGCAGGTAGCAGGCGACCAGCAGGTAGCTGTTGGACCAGTTGGTAGGTCGCAGTCCATGTGGACAGGCAGTAGACAACATGCTGCAGGCAAGTCGGACCAAGGCGACCACTTCAAACAATGACGGGCAGACACAACGACCAGGCTGTAGACAAAACCCCATGATGCGACGACCAGACAGGCTGACTCACGTGGACAGGCGGTGACCTGTTGGACAGGTCACTTGTGATCAGATAGGTCATGAACCTGACCTATTAGTCATCATATTTTTGTTTTCTTTAACTTCTGCAGTAACTTTACCGAGCGTTTACACAGAAAGGGACAAAGTCAAAATTTGCCCAAGAAAATTTGGGCCTTTTCCCAAATTTGGGGACTTTAATGCAGAAGTGAACAATTTGACTTAGAAATTGCAAAATCTGTACACATTTAAATGCCTACTAAAATTTGGGGATTTTCACATTCCAGTGAAATTTCTTCAATTTCAGTGAAATTTGTGCACATCGGACCCGAGAAATTGGGGCTTTTGTAGAATTTCGTCAATTTGTGTAAGAATTGCCTGGTATATGCACTTGGCTATGTGTGTTGATGCAATTTGAACCGATTATCCTCTAAAATTTTGGAACTTTTGATCCAAATTGTCAAATTTGTACTTGGGAATGCCTTTGGAGTAGAAATTGCAGTGAAATTTTGGGGATTTCACATGTAATTGGTGGCTTGGTCTCTAAATATGTCAGAAATTGCTTGAGTGCACCAAGCGGCATTTTTTTAATTTCTGAAAATCTATTTGCAGATCCGAAATTTCTGCAATCTTGGGTTTTTCATTGCTAGTTGGTACTCCTGTGTATTATAGTCACTTGTGTCACATTTGGGCCTACCTTTGGTGACTGGTTAGTTAGTTTGGGATTGCAAATTATGGTTGGAAACAGTGACAGCAGTAATCTTTTGCACGTTAAGAAACTTGAGGGTGCACATAATTCTACAATTTGGCAAAAACAATGCTACAATGTCTTGGTGCAAAAGAAACATGTAAAGCCCATCGAAACAAAGGGACTCAAACCAGTAGACATGAAACAAGACGAGTGGGATGACTTGGATGAGCTTGCTCGCTCTACCATTGAGCTCTCAGTGTCAGACAAGTTGCTCTTTAACATTGAGAAGCTGAATTCAGCATATGCAATGTTTCAAAGACTTGAAGAATCGTATGCTAAAAAAAGTACAGCCAACAAGGTTTATTGGCTGAAAAAACTAATGGACTTTCGCATGAAAGAGGGTACAACCATGTTTGTACATTTGAATGAGTTTAACTCAATTTTCAATCAGCTGATTGCTTTGGATTTCCATATTAATGAAGAGTTTGAAGCTACCTTCTTGCTATGCACTCTACCTGAAAGTAGGGTTGCCTTTGTACATAGTACGGAGTGATCGGTACGGTACGGTACGGTAGGTATCCATACGATTTAGTGCAAAAAAATAGGCTCTTTTTGGCCACTCTAATTTAAGTCTACAACTTTCTTTTTTTCTTTCTCATTTCTTTTTTTTTTCTTTATTTCTTATTTCTCCCCCAAGCCTCTCTTTCTCTCTCTCTCTCTCTCTCTCTCTCTCTCTCTCTCTCTCTAGCCTCTTCCTCTCTCTAGTTGCACTAGTACCATGTACGAAAGGTTTGATACTATACTATACTTTAGGTACCGTACCTTACGTATTAGTACCATAAGATACCAACTTAATGGATGCATCTTTCCCATTCAAATTGCACTTTGGGACGAGTTAAATGCGCCTTATTTTAATATGATTCTCCCATGAGATTAGGTTATTTGAGATTCAAACAATTTCTCTCAACCTTCTCTCTCTCAAGCCCATACTTATCTTATTTGTATGATCATGCATGTATGATGTATCCACTCCCATCTATGTAGTTATAAGTTGTAGGTAGCAATAGTGCACGTTGCGCATTCCGCATTAGGTTTTGGCATGTTACCCTGAAGTACTCATCTTATATACTCTAATAGCATTGCTATTTAGACTTGAAATCTCTATTCTATTATCTTTTGTCCAAAATAATCAAGTTATTTTTTTTGTTGTACTAATATCGTACCGTATTATAAAATCTTAAGGTACCATTTAGTACGGTATTTTATCGTACCGTACTGTATCATACCTTTCCTACCTTTTGTACTTGATAACTATGCTTGAAAGTTGGAATACTTTCAAGACAGCTCTGAGTAATTCAAATGCTTAGTTGTTATACTCTGATGTGGAGATTTCTTTGTTGATGGAAGAACTCAATAGGCATAATAACTCAGCAAACAAGTCTTCAAATGCATTACAGACCAGAGGCACATTTCAGCATAAGAGCAGTTTTGAAAACAAAGCACACAGCAAACCTTGTGGAAAAAATGTGAAGTGCCATCATTGTCGCAAAAAAGGGCACTACAAACGAAATTGCTTTCAATTAAAGAAAGAGAAGGGCAAAAACAAAAACAATGAAGCCAACAAAGCTAAAAATAAGAACAGCCAGCCTGCCAAAAAGAGCAATGTGAAAATAGAAGAGGTTAATGTAGTCACTCATGATAATGACAATAATGGTGATGTACTTATTGCTTTCTCTTTGGATGCACATGTATTAATTGCAAATTTTGAGGATGATATGCAAACTTGGATACTTGATTCAAGTGTGTCCTTTCATGTCATACCACATAATGAGTGGTTCTTTAAGTACAATGGTGTTGTATGTGGTGTTGTTCACTTGGGGAATAACTATGCGTGTAAAATTGCAGGCATTGGCAGTGTGAAACTGGAATTTCAGCATGGCTTCATGTTTATTTTGCATAATGTGAGACACGTATCTCAGCTCAAGAAGAGCTTGATAAGCATAGGGTAACTAGATGATGAAGGCTATCACACCACCTTCGGGGATAGCAAATGGAAAATATATAAGGGCTCCGGCATTGTTACCAAGGGGTCCAAAAGTGATACATTGTATCCTTTGCATGTATCTAGTGTGCGTGACCATATTGTTGCCATAACTAAGTAGCCAAGTGTTTCTTTGTGGCATAGCCGGTTGAGACACATGAGTCAATCTGGAATGAAAGTGCTCTCTTTGAGGTATGTTGATTTTGAACAGTGTAATCGTTGTATTTATGGTAAACATGCTCAAACGTCACACAAAAAATTTCTTTCTCTAAAGTCTTCACCCTTAGAGTTAGTACATTCAGATGTATGTCTTATGCTAGGATTATCTCTAGGGGGGAAGAAGTATTTCATTACCTTTATTGATGATGCCACACGCCTAGTATGGGTCTATCCAATCCGTTGCAAAGACAAGGCATTGGATAAATCTAAAAAATTCCTAGTACTTGCTGAAAATTTGACCAGCAAGACATTAAAATGCCTTTGCTCTACCAATAGTGAGAAATATGTGTCCAATGCCTTTTAAGACTTTTGTGACAGCAAAGGGATTAAAAGGAAACTTACTGCCCCTCATAATCTATCCCAAAATTGTATTGTAGAGCGTATGAAAAGAACCACTCAAGACAAGGTCTGCACAATGCTATCACATGCTACTTTACCCCATGGTTTTTGGGTAGAGGCTGTTATGACAGCCGTACACTTGATTAATCGGACACCAAACAGGTCTTTTGGGGGGACGCGGGGGGGGGGAGGGGGGGTGGGGAGGTTCCTCAAGAAGCATGGTTGGGCAAGACACCTTCGTATGCTCACTTGAAAGTGTTTGGTTGTGAGGCATTTGTGTACATACGCAAGGAAGAACATAGTAAACTCGAGCCAAAGTCTTGTAAATGTATTTTCTTACGATATGGTGATGAAGGTGAGATGGGGTATAGATTATGGGATCCTAAGAAAAGAAAAGTAGTATACGGAAATGATATCATCTTCTAGGAAGATCGCATGCACAAACAGCCCGAAAGAACAGAGGAGGTAAAAGGGTTGTATTCTAGGAGGATATACCAATAGGACAGCAAAAAATGCCCCTTAGACAGCAGCAAATGCTTGTTGTAAATGTCCCTAAAAATTCAGGGAATGATGCTGAAAATGATCAGTAGGATCTTGCCTATGATGTCCCACAAATTTAGCAAGGACATGTGCATCTGGAACAACCTGAACCAGCTATATAACATGCTGAACGTGCAGAACAACAAGCTGTTAACGCAGATTTGTAATCTGAATAGCCAGCAAATTTTGACCACTAGCTCCGTTGGTCGACCAGAGTGCAAAAACAACCAAATAGATTTGTTCCTAGAGTAAACTATGTGGGTGATTATGTCATGTTAACAGATTGTGATAAACCATTATACTTCTAGGAAGCAATAAGAAATGGCAAAAAGCAATGCTATAAAAAATGGAATCTCTCATGAAAAATGGCACTTGGAACTTGATACATTTACCAAAAGAACAAAAAGTGCTACCCTGCAAATGAGTTTACAAAATGAAAGTCACTCCTGGTTCTTTGCCCTTTGCCCAAGTACAAGGAACGCTTGGTTTCTAAAGGGTACAAGCAAGAACATGGAATTGATTTTGATGAAATCTTTTCTCCTGTAGTCAAACTGACTACTTTATGAACCATCTTAGGCTTGGTTGCATCTGAGGACATGGAACTCATATAGATGGATGTAAAAACTGCCTTTTTATATGGTGATTTGTATGAGGAGATCCATATGCAGCAGCTTGATGGTTTTGTTGCAAAGGGAAAATAGCACATGATATGTGAACTCAACATGAGTCTGTATGGGCTGAAGCAAGCACCACGAGAATGGTATCACAATCTGATACATTCATGCAATCTCAGGGATTTCATTGTTCTCAAGTTGATCACTGCTTATACACCAAGAAGGTAGCAGATGGTAGCGTTATTCTCTTGGTTTTGTATGTGGATGACATGCTCATTGCAGGCAAGGATGTTTATGCCTTGGACTCCTTGAAGCAGAGCTTACATAATAGCTTTGATATGAAAGATCTTGGTGAGGCAAATCACATTCTTGGCATGCGTATACTTAGAGATAGATCAAAGGGTCTGCTTTTTCTGTCACACAGCAGGAGTATATTACGAGAGTTTTGCAACATTTCAATATGGAGGGGGGGAAAGCTATTAGTGTACCATTGCCTCCATATATGAAACTTAGTGCAGATGACAACTCTACATCAAATGATGGAAAGGCTGAAATGGCCAAGATACCTTATGCTTCGGCTGTTGGTAGCTTGATGTATACTATGGTTGCTACACGTCCTGGCATTGCATTTGCGGTGGGAGTGGTTAGTAGATACATGGCATATCTTGGCAAAAAGCATTGGAAAGCAGTGAAGGGTATCATGAGATACCTTAATGGCACAAAGGATTTGTGTATTTGCTTTGATAAGCAGAAGTCATCTATTGTCGGTTTCATAGATGCAGACTATGCTAGCTATCTTGACTGCAAAAGTCTACTTTAGGATATGTGTTCATGTTCACAAGAGGAGCAGTCTCTTGAATATCTAGGCTGCAAAAGTGTATTGCATAGTCTACTACAAAGGCAAAAAATGTGATTGTCACACTAAGGCATGCAAAGAGACTTTATGGCTTTTACGTCTGGTGAGAGAGCTTGAGATTACAAAGGTTCCTTTTCTTTTTTTGCAAATAAAATGTGGCTGATTATATTACTTCAGAATAAACCATGAATACAATGAAGTGCTCATGCTCAACAAACTAGCTGGAGCTGATGATGCAGAGTCATAGATATATCAGATGTACAAGCCTCTCAGGGTGGCCTAGGGGGGATGGGGTCAAGAAACCATGGAGGGGGGGGTGTATCGCCATCTAGGACTGTCTGCCTACATCACGAAAAACAGGTCCTGGCTGCCCCAAGTGTGCATAAAATGACAATGGAGCTCCTGACAAACCTTGGACTCGCCCTACACCTGATCCCATCGGCCATGGAGGGAGTGGATGATGGAGGTCCAGAGCTCTGCTAAGGTTACATGTACTGAAAGTCTCTCTGTGCCAAAAGCCTCCTGACACCGCGCCTTCCAGATATGCCATCCAGTAAGACTCCCTATGATCTCCCATACCTCAGAGTAGTCTGTTGTAGGCTCCAGTACCTGGCGGATGGGTCGAGCCTCCAAACCAACCACTGTGCACGACCCTGCCTTGATAATGAATATCATATCCTACATCCCGGCCTCGTACAGAAGGTGATGGCCCTAGCTGACTACCTGCCAGCAGAAAGCTTGCTATGAGATACATCCAAGGTTGGGTGCTATATACAGCGAAGGATGTGGCATGCTCCTCTCCACACGAGTTCCACCACCTCACACAACCAAAGGCAGTGCTTTAGGGTTTCCAGAGGCTGCTGTGTGCAGCGCTTACAACCTTCCTCTTGCATCTGGGCAAGCCAACTTCCCACCGCCAAGTCTCCATGTGCCACCAGCCATAAGAAATACAATATCCTCCTCCTCCTCCAGCTATCCCATAGGTGGCGCCAGAAGGTCTGTCGGAAAGGCCGCGTGATGCTGTGCTCTGCCTAGTGTCTACTACGTGACGGCACCCAATCCATGTCCTCGTGCATCAATACATGTCTGTCAATGCTGGCAGTGTACTCCAAGAACCTCGGTGACCTCTTGGCGACCGCAGTGGCCGGCCATAGCCACTCTCCTGAATTCCACTCTAGCTCATCAAGTGGCCTGTCCTCCCAGATCCAGAGGTGTCACTCCTTGAGCCCCTCCCAGAAGACAAAAGGGTCCAGCCACCATGTTTTCCCCTGAAGGCCAATCACCCAAATCCTCCATAAAAGGATAGTTATCTCCTCATCTTGCTGCCCTCTCTCAAGAGCCAAACGCCCCCCCTTTTGCGCGGTGAAGAAGGTCCTAGGTGGAGCGCTGCCCACTCTACCTGCCACATGTAGAGGGATACCTGCTGGTGAAAGCCTAGCGGTCCATACCTCCCTGGGCTCTATCAGCTATTGTATCGGGGGAGCAAGCTACTCCTAAGGTATTGCTGCGTCTATCTCCCTTCTCCTCAACTTTACTCCTCTTTGATAGCTTGATACTCACCGCAACACCAACTTGTCCACCATTGTGTACACCTCCTGCCATGTCTTGATGGTACGAGCCGGACGGGCCTCCCAACCAGCCCAGTGGATGTGGGGGCACTCGCCAATCTGTGCCCCTTCCGAATCGCTGACGTGGGGGTTCTAGATCACTGGCTGATGGTCTATCTCCTCCTGACAGCCTGGGGGGCTCTAGATTAGGGCCTTATAGAAGCCGTCCCACACACAGAGCAAGCTACGTAGGAAGGGGGATCTGGGGGGGGGGGGGGGGGGGGTGATTTGGGCTATCGTGAAGATCCATCTCAGGGATGGCATCCACTCACCGCCAAGCCTCGGTCTACAATCCTGAAGACCCTCTTGCAATAGCACCTTCCAGGTCTGCCCTCCTGGTGTGAGGCCGCCGATCACTAGCTTGCCCAAGAGGGTCATACTCAGATACTCTGGGTCTATGATCTCAAGCCCTCCCTCGATTACAAAGGTTTCTATCCTCCGCTGTAACAGTCAGAGGGCTATCATGCTAGCACGAAATCCAGTCTTTCACGCAAAGACAAAGCACATACAGGTGAAGTATCACTTTATCAAGGAGGTACTTGATAGCAAAGGCATTGAGCTTGTCAAGGTGCATATAGATGATAACCGTGTAGACCTTTTTACGAATGGTCTTCCAGCCGAGTGGTTTGCTCATTGCTGCCAGATGATGGGGGTTGGATAGTATATGTATCTTTCAGCTTTGTATATACATTGACTTACCTGATTTTTTTCTCTACCTTCAGGCATGTTGCCTTTAGGTGGGAGATTGTTGGGAATAAAGACTCACCGTGCCTTTTTACCTAGTTCGGGTGTGTGGGTGTGAATGCACCCTTCACTTGCACTTTATATATATATATTCAAAACCTAAAAGTGGTATACTAGTCTTTGTACTAAACATCAAGTGTTGTGCTCACTCTCTCACTCTATTGCTCTCAACTCTTTGCACATTCACTCTCAGTTGAGAAAACATCACATCAAGCAATCCCATTGTCACTATCACTTTTAATAATCAAGTCGTCCACATAGATGACTATGATGATCGAACCAGTATCACCCTTGCTCACGTAAAGTAAGTACTCTGCATGAGAAAAATAAAAACCAATGTTGATAAGATACTCTCCAATCTTATTCGACCATGCTCTGGGTGCTTGCTTTAGCCCAAAGAATGCTTTCTTTAACCTACACAGATATGTGGGATGCTTTAAATTTTCATAACTTGCTAGTTGTTCCCTATACCTCTCTTCTTGCAAATTACTATGCAAGAATGTATTTTTCACATTCATCTATTGCAAAGTTCAACCTTTTGCTGCTATCAAAGTAATCACACATCTACAATTTCCATCCTAGAAATTGTACTATCAGTCTCTTCATAGTCTATGCCATACATCTACGTATAGTCTTTTGCAACTAGCTTGGCCTTATACTTGGTAATGGAATCATTTGCATTATGCTTTATTTTTTAAAGCCAATTACAACAAATGCCTTTCTTACCCTTGGGCAATGGTACTAGATCCCAAGTCGTGTTGGCCTCTAAAACAGCCATCTCCTCATCCATTGCTGTATCCAATGAGCATGACTAACAGTTTTCTTAAAACAAGTGGGCTCAACATCCTCAACTACCTTTATTATATAAGTATAATGGTGAGATGCATAACCCTTAAAACCAAATCTTCTAACGGATTATCTCACCCTGCTAGACCTGCATACCACTGGATTGCTCAGTGGAGCGTTTACATTACCATGTGTTCTCTATACACCTATTATCCTAACCAAAGGAATATCAAGCTTATCATTGAAACTCTTTGACCTGATAGAGTCTTTATCAAGAATTCAATGACTAGTGGTTACATCATTACCATGTGACATTTTCTTCTTGCCTTTGTCATTACTTGCAACACTAGTAGATATACCTGAAGATACAGGATAGCTTCTTAGGCTTCCAGACCAAGGTCTCACTATAGATTTACTACCGCATGATGTCTTTGGTCTACTAAGGGTCTGTGATTCTTGCTTTTCTATCTACACATGACTATCATGATCATCAATATCATTCAATGCATCTCCTACCAATTGCTCATCTCATCAAATAACATCTCTACTCACTCTAAACTCACCACTCCATCTAACATCAAGCATTTAACTTTCAAGGCTATTTATGTTTTAACAATAACTTTGAAAGTTTTGAAGTGCTCAAATACTCTTTCCTTCATGAAATATATCCACAGCTTTCTAAAGTAATCATCAATAAATATAAAAAATACTTCTTGTCACCAAGAGATACATTTGTGTAGACCCTTAAACATCTATATGCACAATATTAAGTATGTTTCCGCTTACATCTTTGCCAAGGAAAAAAGGTTGTCTTACGTGCTTTCCAAACTGATATGCTTCATAGACCTTACATAATTTTGCAACTCAAATGTAGGCAAATCTATAACCAACCCTTTCGATTGAATTAATTTCTGTCTTTGCACATTTACTTGTCCAATACATTTGTATCATATTTCAATGTTTGCAATCATACCTTTGCCTTTAGCATACATAACAACATTTATAGCAAGAATTACGACATCCAAAGTAAACATGCAACCAACTTGCTTCATCTTGCAATCAATGTATACTTTTTTTTTCCAAGAAAAAAGTGACTAATTATATTAGTCAAATGACTTTACAACGAAGTACATGTGCTCAGCAGCCTAGCTGGAGCTGATACAAGTCAAGCTCGGATCATATACACAAGTCTCTTAGGACGGTCTAGGGGAATGGGGGATAGAAGCCATGGAGGAGTAGAGTAGCACCACTCGGGGTTGCTTGTCTGCATAGTGAAGAACATATCGTGGCTACCCCAAATATGTAAAAAGTGGTATTAGAGCTCCTTGCAAGCTCGAGAGTCACCGTGCGCCTAATCCTAGCGGCTCGATAATCAAGGTTTAGAGCTCTTTCAAACTCTCATATATGAACAAACTCTCACGACCCAAAATCAATTGATAGCATGCCTTCTAGATGTGCCAAACCTCCCAATAATCTCCCACATTTCCAAACCACTCAAGTGTTGACTCTAGTACCTGCCAGATGGATAATGTCTTTAAACCAACCATAGCACAAGCATTTGCCTCAATAAGAAGAATAGTATCATGCATCTCTGCCTCATATAGGTGGCAGCCCTAGCTAAGCTCTTGCGAGCAAATGGCTCCCTAGGATATAAAAACCAGGCTAGACGCCACATGATGAACAATGGGACATGCTACTCTCCCCACCAACTGTGCTGTCTCACAAGACCAAAGGCAATACTTTGGGTTTTCCAAGTGTTACAATGGTCAACACTGCAAACTCCATCCTGTTGCATCTAAGCCAGCCAACTCCCAACTGTCAAATCTCCATGTGCGAGTAGCCATAGGAGATAAGTCACTCTTCGTGGCCTCTAGCTATCCCACAAATGTTGCAAGAAGCTCTAACAAAAGGCCTTGGTAATGCTCCATTTCGCCTAGTGCTTGTTGCGTGAGGGTACCCAATACATATCCTCCTACATCAAGACATGCCTACCAATCCATGCTATGTAAGCCAAGATAGGCCATTCTCTCCGGAGCATTTTTTCCTATCCTATGTGTGGATCACCTAACCTAATTTCTTTTCAATGAATGGCTCAAGAAATCCAACACTTGTGCTTTGACTTTGCCCTCACAAAATACTATTAACACACACCTACTATCTACATTGGAGCACCCTATCTAATGCTCGCTGATGCTAAGATTGAAGTAGCCCAAGAGAAAGAAAAGATGGATCTACATGAGACAAGGCACCAAGAGCATCAACAAATAAAGGGTCAATCAAGTATCTCATATACAAGCTTATAGGAGACCATTTCTAGCAGCTTGTCTAGGGTTATGAGCATGGTAGAGCACAACATGCAAAGCCTCTCTGAGACCACCTCGATGAAGCTCACTAGTGACTTAAGAGCAGCCCTAAATAGTGAAAGCCAGCACAAAGTCTAGTTAGAAGTGTACAAATTACTAAAAAAGCTATCGAGACAACAAAATTCTTTGCAATCTGGTTGGAATATAATGAGATTCCTTGAATCTCCTTTTGCTCTTCAATTGACAAATTCATCTCCAAATGTTTGCTACTTGAATGGCCACTTGAATCTCCTGAAATTTCCCCAATTTCAATGACTGAAATTCAAGTCTCTAGGCCTTTAATTTTTTAGCACACTTTTGAAGGTGGCTGTCAAACCTAATTTTTGCCCTAAATTAGGGTTTTTAGCAAAGAGTTGTCAAAATCTCCACCTCTAATGGCTAATTTTGTTGGAAATTGTTGACGAAGGATGAAAATTGTGGAGGATGAGAGAGAATGCTGAAGAGAGAGAAAATTCAGATTTGCAACGTGAGAAAATGGAAGAAATCAACAGTTGCTCTATCTAGACAGCCATGAAAGCTCTCTCCATTGGTGGAACACCTGGAATATGATGTTGTTTGGCTGAAACTGCCCTCAAACTACAGTCACCAACTCTTGGAGGGTCTCCTACTGGCTAGAAATGGCCTGTCAACTGTTACAGCAGCAATGGCAGCCTTCTCTCTCTCTCTCTTTTTTTTCGTAAAAGGTAATTGTATTAATTATGAAAAAAATGTACAAGATTACATGATTACATGATTACAAGAGACACGAGGGCCCTAGGCCAACGTGTGGGAAATCCCCGTACCAATGCACTAAAAAGGTTACACCAATCATGGCAACGACCCAGAGGCAATTGCCATATGCCAGGGATGCAAATCCTCCCGAGGGAGCAAGTCGGAGTGCCGAATGAGATCTAGCTGCCAATGCAAGAGCCCTTTAAGCCTGGCAATATGTCTCGGTACATTAGAGGCCGAATCAAAGAGAAAAGCATTGCGCATGGTCCAAATGTGCCAGCATCCCTAGTATCTGAAAAAGTGAAATAAGATCTTCATATGTAACTGTGGCAGTGTGGGGTACTTTGGGCGCACAAAAACCCAATCGAAAGGAGTTAGTGAGGACCCCACCACTGCACGCAAGATTTGCGATAAGAGTGACCAGATATCCTTGGCGAGCGGGCAAGAAAGAAAACGATGTCGGGCCGATTCCGCAGTAGTGGTACAGAAGAAACAATTGCCATTCGAGATTCGACGCTTGGAAAGGGCCGAGGCAAGAGGAAGACCACCAATCATTACCCGCCAAAGAAAGACCTTGCATTTGAAAGGTGCCTTATTCAGCCAGCCCTCCATCAGCGTTGCCTGCCACCATGACAGTGATTTCCGCAGTCCCCAAACAGTATTAGCTTTCACACCCAGCCATTGGTGATCTTGAATGAGAAGATGATACACCTGATTAGTAGAGGCTTTTTCCAGACTCAACCGGCCTGCAAGGTCCCAGTCCTGCAAGGACGATCCACAGCCAGGGCAGGAAAGGGTTGCCTACCCTGAAGCTCCAACAAAAGCTTTCTCCATAAACCACGGTATCCGCGCGGGATCCTGAAAAGTCTCCTAGCAGTCTGAAACGATGCGAGGACATTGCGAGTGGCAAGGGTAGCATCCGCAATCGAAGTCACACCTAAACGGGCCATGCGGTTAAATCTCGGTCTGAGCTGATGTTTGTCTTCCCAGGAAAGTAATCTCGATACTGCCAACAATTCCAGCTGAAAGGAGTTAGTCTGCAAGCGGTCTCCTACTGGATGCCAACGGGCCTTTTGGAGCACCACTTTCCAAGAGCCGACCAAGTGCAGTAACAAAGAGGAAGAGGGACTGGAAAATCGCGAGTCAGCATTAAGGACATGCCACTAGGAGGCCCGAAGCCGTGTGTTACCATGGCGTAGCCCTCTGTCCTCAAGAAAATAACGGGCTATGATGGTCCACGGGTGATGATCCACACACATGGCACGAAAAAGAGACCAATGAAGAGCCAGCATATGAGTTTCTGCATCCAAAATAGCGCCACCAGCCATGCGTTTAGGGGTACATGTATGTGACCATGAAATCCACGAAATGCCTGCCTGCAGTGAATCCTTCTTCCATAGCATGAAACGAATGGGATGAGTGAGAGCCTTCAAAGTAGTAGGCATCCACGGCAGCAATGGCAGGAAATACGTTAGCATTGGTAGCATAATTGTCTAAGCCACTTTGAGGCGGACATGGAATGGCCACGCTTGCGACTTCCAATACATAAACTTCGCCGCCAGTTTTTGTGAAATCCACTCCAGTAGGTCCTTTGGCCGTACATCCACCCCCAACGGGTATCCAAGATGCCTGACAATGGAGCCACAGGAAACCACCTGGCCCTGCCAGCCTAATGACTGTAAATCAGGCTCCGTGCAACTGAGAATGGCTGACTTAAAGGCATTGATGCGAAGACCAGAGGCCTGACCAAAGAGTGTCCAAACATCTAATGCCTTTCGAATGTTGTCCCTGTCCGCCCGCAAAATCATAAAGGTGTCATCAGCCAAAGATTGGCTAATGAAGTGCTGCCCCAAAGGAAGAGACAATCCTGCCAGCTGAGCAGAAGCCGCCATTGAGGATAACATTGAAAGGACCGGGTAAGTCGCCAGGGCAAAGAAGAGAGGACTCAAAGGGCAACCCTGTCTGACCGAGCGTGCAAGGACAAATGGCTCTGTAACCCCACCATTGAGTATAACTCTTGAAGAAGCCGCAGCACTAATGGTGTAGATCAATCGGGACATCCGGGTACCAAAGCCCATAGCAGACATGAGATCTGCAATGAAAGACCAGTCCACATAGTCAAACGCCTTTTCCAAGTCCAATTGAATCAATACCACTTCCTGACTGGAGTGCCGCGCATTGTCAATAGCCATTTGCACATTTAAGATATTATGCAAAATGTTGTGGCCCTTAATGAAACCATATTGGAGAGGATGCACAATAGCTGGAAGGTGCTTGTGAAGCCGATTCGCCAGCACTTTGGAGAAGATTTTATACATCGAGCCCATCAAAGAAATTGGTCTCCAGTGTTGCAGCTTTGACGGCGAAGGGACCTTGGGAATCAGTTTGATAAGGCCTTCTTTCCATGAGGAAGGCATGACCCCTGTTTCCCAAACCTGCTGAAACATGACCGCCAATGGCTTTACCAACTGCGTGGTCGAGTTCTCAAAGAATTCATTAGTGAGACCATCCCAACCAGGACTTTTATCCTTAGGCAGGTGCAACAAAACATCCATAACCTCCTCCTCGCAAATATCCGCCTCCAAAGTGGCTTGCATATCAAGTGGAACCTGCTGGCGGACCAGATGATAGAAGACCGAGCGGGCATGCGTAACCTAGCTAGAAGGCGAGGGAGAAGAACCAAGAAGTTCCATAAAATAATTTCTGCACATATTGACAATGGTCTGCGGATCAGTGACCATGCGACCTTCCGAATCCTGGAGTCTAGTCATATTTTCGCGAGTTGGAGAAGCATGCAAGGCGCGAAAGAACTTATGAGACTGGCAGGCACTATCTTGCAATGTGTCAATCAAGTTATGCAGCTTGGCCTGCTGATAAGATTTCAACTGAAATACTTGAATAAGATGGGCCAAACGCCTCTCGAGTGACAGCAGAAAATCATCATCTGGGGAATCCACGAGCAAGAAACGGACCAAAGCCAGTAAGTCCTCTGCTGCATGTCCACGTCGGCGACAAAGAGAGGCATGATGAATCCCATACTGCCGAGCAACCCGCTGCACATTAGAGAGCAGCCGTGCAAATGCAGCCAAGCGTCAGAGGCGAAGTCCAATAAGAACCTCTCAATCAATTGCTGCATATAGCCCTGAAAAATTGGATGCTTCAAATAAGAGGAGTTGAAACGTAAAGGGAGCCTATCCAGCAACTACATAAAAGGTGCAATAGATTGTGCCCGCATCTCAAGCTGGAGGGGGAAATGGTCCGACAACGCATATTGCTGCAAGACCTTCATTTCCAGCATCTCGGGAAGAAAATCATCCCCCTGCATGATATACATTCGGTCCAACCGCGACCAAGTAGTTGCATATTATGCGGAATGAAAAGTAAACCCTGAAAAAGAAGGGTGAAGCCACAACCAAAGATCTTGCTTAAGTACACGCAAAGCAAAGGAATTCCACACCCGGCTTTCCGGCGTATCCATTACCGAAAACCCTGAAGTGGACTGAGAAGAATCAACACACATATGGAAATCTCCCATCAAAAACCCCCTTTGGCCAAGTGACATGGAGCCCTGCAAAGTTGACCAAAGATCCCGTCGGGATGCGGGATCATTCGGAGCATAGAGGCCCAACAACCATAAAATCTCTCCTTCAAATAAGACTTCGATTACCAGAAAGCGGCCCTGCACATCATTTTTAACAAGAACAGGATGGTATTTCTCATGGACAATCATCAGCACGCCTCACCGTGACTTTTGTGCTCAACTGCACACAATACATCCCACTGATTCTCATGCAAGACAATCCACATGGCATGTTGCTTATGGCGAGAGCAAATGCCTTGCACATTCCACGTGGCTATCTTCATATATCTTCAAGAAAAGGAAGTCAGGAACGAGGCGCCTGTTGCCTCGATTTCACCTTTTCCGCGAGAGCATCTAGGACACCCTCATCCAGAAAATCAGCCAATACTGCAAACGAATTCTGGCGACCTGCTTTAGAGGTAGAAGGAAAATCCACTGCCTTGGGAGTGGGGCGGGGATAACGCCGATCCCAGGGTGTAATCACATTACCTTTTGTATCAAACGCAAGCTTAGCAGGTGGGCCCTTGGGGCCGTCTGTATAGACTTTCCTTGTAGACTGATTACGGGGGGCAGACAGGGCCATAGTACGTGCAGCCGGCTGTGAAGTGAACATTTCTTTCCTGCACATATACGTGCGCACGGAATCCTGTGAAGCATTAGGCCCAGGATCCGCTAGGCCTGCATCCAACTTTTTACATTTTTTTTGACGTGCCTCAATCCAATCAGTGCTACGAGAATCCAAACCCAGGACCTGTTGTTTGCCTTTATCCACAACATTAGGTGGCTGAAGGGCCTCCTGTGTCGGGGCATCAAGCACCATGTCATCCTTAGGCAGCACAACCTGCGCATCCTCGGAAGACAGTTGCCTTTCAGGGCATTCGGCCATAAAATGCCCCAATTTACCACATGAAAAGTAGTGGCTTGCAAAGTTGCCCCATTTCAAGCGAAAATGCAAAGGATGCATGCTAGAACAATTGAGGCGAAGCCACGCAGGCCTTTTCCTGGCCGTGTCCCATAACATGCATAAACGGTTTCGATTCATAGCCCTGAGGCTTGGGGGAACCAGCACTGTTCCCACAACTGCCATCGCGTCCTTCAACAATTGCCAATAGACCGCCGGACAATTTTCCACTTCCACCCATACCGAGCATTCTCGTTGAAGCAGACGCTAGAAGTCACCCATAGGGCGCCATGGTACAACATGGACCAAGCGGCGATCAAAGAATAATGGCAACTTGGACAGGAGCTCAGCTCGATGTGTTTCCGATTTCAACAGCACCTCATAAAAGCCGCGAGGTCCAAGGAAGATCTCCTCAACACACTCCCCTTGCAATAAATGGTGCATCCACTGGCGAATATGTGAAAGCACTGGGATCCTGCCAGTGAAGAAAAGTATAACTGCACTGTCATAAAACACCGAGAAGAACCGTAAGAGTGATTTCGGGTCCACCGTGGCTTCCAGCACATCATCAGTTCCCGCGTCAGAAAAAGTTTCATTATTATGCTGGACATAATCGCCAAGCAGAGTATTGGCAAAGTCCAGCAAATGCTCCCAGTCAATCTCCTGCGAATCCACAGGATCAGAGGCAACCTGCGCATAGGAACGTTCCTAAGGACCCATTGGCTCGTCAGAAGTATGCTTGGAGCGTTTGCCCGCAGGCGGCAGTTCAGAACCCGGAGGCATCTCCTCCGTGCACGGCACCATATCCTCCAGCTCCTCTGTATCGGAATCAGGGCCAAGGGCTGCCACCGTCCGGTCTAGAAAATCCATATCCAGGCCAGTCATACTGCTGTCTTCTCTCTCTCTCTCTCTCTCTCTCTCTCTCTCTCTCTCTCTCTCTCTCTCGGTGTCTGTGGAAAGGCAAGGCTGCACTGTCTCCGTGTGCAGGTCGCAGAACCCAGAGGTGCAGGCTCAGGCACGAACAGAGGACACTGCCTCTCGTTGAGAGGAAGAAAAGATCAGTGCGCCCTGTGAGACGCTGCCACAAACGATGTGTTACCTGGGGCGATCACCACGGCGGCTGACTGGCGAGGGCAGCGTCCGACAGGCGAGGGTGGCGTCCGACAGGCGAGGGCGGACATCAGGCGTGGGCAGAAGCCCTGACGCACAAGGCGGACGGGCGTGAACCAGGCGCAGAGCCCGCAGTTCAAGCGGGCGACAGCAGGGCTGGAGGCGCAGCTGACGGGCCGCCAGATGTAGGTGACGAGCCTGCGGGTGACGACAAGAGGGCGGTTGCAGGCGACGACAAGGAGACGGGGCGGCTGCAGACGTGGTGGCACGACAGGCAGTCGACAGGGCAGGACGGAAGGCGGGACGAAACAGGGCAACGCTCAGGGGCGAGACGGCAGAGACGCGGGGCCACGTGACGGAAGGGCGACGGACGAGCTCACCCGACGAAGGGAAGACGGCAACGACCACGATCCGCCATCGCTTCTCTCTCTCTCTCTCTCTCTCTCTCTCTCTCAAACTCTAGGCCAACACAATGTGGATTCTTTATGGGAAAAATGGTGAGGTATGCCATTTGGAGGTTAAAGAATGGGCAAGCATATGATCAAGATGGCCTTGTGGTAGAACATTTTGTACATGCATGTTATGCATTGGCCCCTATCTTGTCAAATATCTTCAATAGAGTTGTATGTGAGGGTTTTCCAGCAAGTTGGTGTGACCTCACAATAGTGCCGATTTTTAAGAGCGGAGATCCATTGGTTGCTAACAACTACCGCATTATTATGATTGGCCATATGCTAGTGAAGATATATGCCTCTATCGTGGAGCATGAGTTGAGTTGGTGGGTTGAAACAAAGGGGATACGCTCTCCATGACAAGTTGGCTTCCACCAAGGATACAATACATTAGATCATATGTTCACGTTGAGGGCCTTGATTGAGGAGGGATGATCATGAAGGAAAAAAATCTATTTTTGTTTCGTGGATTTCTGCAAAGCTTTTGATACAGTACCACATGCAAGACTCATGTAGAGGTTGTGAACCATTCGGGTCCTAGAGGATATGCAGTGGTGTATTTATACATTGTATGAGACAGTGAGAGGTACAATACGAGTGCCCGAAGGCACAATAGGCTCGGTGTCTAGCACAATTTGGTGTAAAGCAAGGCTGTCCGCTCTCTCCTTTGCTGTTTGGATTGTACATTGACGAGATTTCAGATTATATACAAAGATAAGGTGGTATGGGAGCCAACTTGACTAGGGTATTGCTACCAATTTTTTTATATGCAGATGATATTGTGCTCATCTCAAATTCACCTGAGGAGCTACAACGTGACATTTGGACGCATTCCATTTGTTTTGTGAAGAGAAAGGCCTCAAGGTCAATCTTGGAAAGACTAAAATTATGGTCTTTAACACCTTGACAGCTTGGGTGACATGCTCAGAGCATCACTTTATGTATGATGGTCAGTCTGTGGAAGTGGTTAGACGATATGTATACCTTAGGGTAACCTTCAAAGGGCCACAATTTTCATGGAAGGAGACTTCAGAGGCTGGGCTTGCACAGGCATATGTAGCTTTGGGCACTCTAGAGCGACAGTGTACACACAATTGCAGGAACCCCATACCAAATTGTGGCTCCTTGACACTTTAGTTATTCCCACACTACTCTATGGAGTAGCCATTTGGGGCCTAAGCCTTTATCATACTAGACAGGCACCTCTCATGGACTGTAATGGACCTGTAGCACAACTTTCTGATGTCTAGGAACATATGGAGAGATTGCTGGTCATCATGATAGGACGTATGATAATGGCAAAAGCCTCAGTACTACAAGAGATCATCGGAGCAGAGTTAGGTGCAGCACCCATGGTAGTGGAGGCCTTATTCCAGGCACCTTCCTCCAGAGGATATGGCAGCTTCCTCAAGATGGATACCCTAGGCTAGCTCTGGAGTCTTCAAGATAGCTTGTAGTAGAGGGAGATAGACAGTGTTGGTATGCACGTATGAGCACGTGGCTGAACTTGCAGGGCATGAATATGGACAGATCCTAGTGTAACAAATCATTCTATCGTAACAAATCCTGCAGTAAATGTAAGCATTGGCTTTGTTGTCCTTTAATCAGTGTACATGGTGTGGATAATCAATTTACTGATTTATGAAATTGTGTGTTTGTTTTTATGCAGCTTCCAATGTTGCAGGAGTTATCACTTGATATGTGTGATTCTGTAGACAATGGTTTTGATACACCTTCTGTGAGTTTAATAAAAGCTACAATACTTGCATTGTTTATCTTGGAAACATTTTTCTCTTCTAGAAACATATTGTCACCTGTTAGAAAAAGCTGTGAGCATTGCATTCAATTAATACAATGTTGTTTTATTTGTAGTTTGAAACCAGGCAATTACTGGGTATCTTAAAGCTTGCTCGTTGTACAACACTGCACACTCCCTTTAAAGGATACATGCAATGGAAACCTAAGGACACCATTCTAATTTTGTTGAATGGTGACAAGGAGAGAACATTTGTGATCAATGGACACATCTGAATCTTTCTTTGTTAAGGATTTGACAATGATTGGTGAGTTGATACTTGTACCTAATGTGCTCTGGTTAGGGGGCCAAATTTAATTTCTCCCATTTTTTGTTTGCATTGAGGCCTGATTGTTGTTTGCAGATGAAGGTGTCATTTCAATACTGCTTGGGTTACATGTACCTGAAGAACTAATCACGTACTTTGTGGAAAGAGAATATCAACCATACAAGTGTGAGCTTCCACAATCTGCTGCAAAGAGTGAACGAGGACAAAAAGCTTAGATGCTTCCTGAATACAACTTCAGAATCTACATGGAACATCTCCTACCAGAGATCCATGGTGGCAAAACATGACACATGAACCACAGCTTATGTAATTTTCACATCTTTTACATGCCAAAATGGACTGACAAAAGGGACCTTACAGACTCCGAGGCTAAGGCCCTGAGAGCAACCCCCATTCAAAGGTGATGTCCAGGGTGAACATAGCCTAATATGAAAAACCTTGGAAAATTTGAGCTCTGATCTTGATTGACGCCATGGAATCAGGACAGTTATGCAAGGACAGCTTTGCAGACATCTAGAAAAGGTCAAAAGATCAATAGAGCCATCAGAGACCATTCAATTTCAAGACTTCCAAATAGTCTGGAGGGCTGAGAATCTTGTGCAAACAAAGAATATGAGGATCTTTCTGTTAGTTTTGAACATATAATGGGTATTAGGGCACAGTAATATGCATTTCAGTGGACTATTGTTGGTCATCTTTCAGTGTCAGCTAGGTGGCAGCGTTTGTGCTGGCCGACCTGATTATTTTATTCCCTCAGTTGCTCACTGACCTGCTGCCTATTGAAGCTCCACTGTTGCCTATATGTATGGCTCTCTCCTCATACATCGTCTTGCATCATACCTTGCGTCAGAGTGCTGGTTATCCTGCTGGTATTGTACTCATTCTCATGCTTTCTATTATGGATTTCATTGCCTGTTCGTGATTCTGTTTAAGTTTTCTGTTCTGTGTTCATGTTTTGTGCTTATATTTTATTGATTCCACTTCCGTTGTGCACTCACCATGGTATCAGATGTCTAGCTTGCTAGATCTTGGTGCTTCTGGTGTTTGCATTTGATTGACTGCAGGTCATTAACAGCTGTGTTTTTTTCACTGTTTGGAGTGGCTGATCATTGCAATGCATCTTCATAACCATCACCTACTGCTGGGCAGCTTGTTCCAAAGCAAGGAGTACACTAACCCTTTTGTCTACATGATGAAGAGGGTCACCCTATCCTAATGGATTATAGGATTATGCCTATTATGATGTTAGGAGGAGGAAGAGGGCAATGAATGATCCAGCCTTGAGAGACAAATCGCTCGCTGGAATTGTGGACAATCGGGACACATATCCTCATGTTGTCCCTAGGGACAACAATAATCCCAAGAAAACGGAGTAGACTAACAGTGCCTTGAGTGTAGGATCACTTATATGTACCAAGATTGCCCAAGATGCAAAGCTAGTAGTAGTAAGGCAACGGTACCTTTGGTACCCTTGAGTCTCTTCACGATGGAAATGATCAAGGATGAGAATGTTATTCCTATTCCAGTCAATGCCATTACTAGAGCACAAAAGAAAAAAGCTGGAATTTCCATTGAGGAACCAACTACGGTAAACCAGTCAACCCTAGGAAAGAAAAATGCCAAGAAAAGAGGGAACTGCACTGACTTCAAACTGAAAAGTGAAGGCCTAACCAACCTCTAAGGCAGTGCTCCTGTCTCTAGTATCAATAGCATCACAAATCTAGAAAGCTATCATTGAAAAGATAAGGGAATATCCCGATCCACAGCAATAATTGGCCACTATAGATAGGGTCAAGGAATGGGTTAAAGGAGTACAACAGGAATTGTTAGCAACCGAGGCATCCATGGAGACCCTTTGTCTTCCTAGCCTCTCCCATGCTTCACATGAATCTCCCCTTGCTTCACCCCTATCAACCACTAAATCATAATATTTTGGCCAATACATGCATGAAGAGGAGCCTATAAATTTGAACAATGTAGGGTATTCTAAGTCTCAATATCAAGAGAGAGAACCTAGTATCATCTCAACCCTCACATCTATGAGTGTCTCGATTCCACTTGGAGCCTTGATGAAAGGAAGTCCTAACACCATATACTAGGCATCCAAACATTGAATGGATAGAGTTGAATGTGTATAATCACCACGAAACGCACAATCTAGCCTCTCACTTCCACCAACCTTGAGAGCTTTGGGCCAATACCTTTTGGGAAGAAGCAAAGTGTCACACCATCCTTCTAGTGGAAGCCGTGAGAGACTATTAAATGGGGAATTATCGATACGGGAGCTAACATTAGTATAGTAAAGTAGGATGTGCTTTGTGCATGGAAAACTCACCAACTGAGCATGTGCTTTTCAATTTGACTCTCATCAATGGATTTAAGATTCACTACAACTTACTGCATGGATATCCTTGGATACACATTACACGACCCATTGAGGAATAGGACAATAGTCTAGTCTTCCTCAAAAACAAGGAGAATGCATTACAAATAGAAATAGAGACATGGGAAACATCCCCAGTGGACCTAGATGCAATCTCCATTGTCCTCTTGCTCAATAGCCTATCACAACCTATCACAAACTACATTCCATGCCCTAAAGATGAGCAAGATTGGATACATATACTTGCTACTCTAGTATTGTTGTTCACTAAGGAACTTGATTATCGAGAAGCTCTTGAAGGTTTGAAATTTAGTTGGTGTATTATTTGACATATTATCATGTAAGGTAAGAATATTCTCATGTTAAGTTTGGTAAGCTTTGAAGGTTCATTAAGGTTTAGGAATCCACGAGGCAAGAGCTCAAATAATATATTATAGACATAAACTACGGAGCATGTAATATATAGCTTTAGTATTATTTTTATACACAATATTCTAAGCTACAATGCTCGTGAACAACTTTGGTAAATATGGCAAAGCTCTTTCACTTGGGGAATTTGAAGTAGAAACTTGGCGTTGGTAACAAAACATGAGTCATAGTAAAAATACATTTTTTGTACTTTAAGCTTTTCACACATTTATATTAGATACTTCACATCCCTTATTAATGAAGAGAGAAATTCTAGCAAATTTTTTTCCATATTTATTTTGTGTGTGTGTGTGTGAGAGAGAGAGAGAGAGAAAATGATATTAACATCTACAAAAGGCCAAAATGACCTATGAGACTATGAGCTACAATCATGTGTATGATGGTATCACTGTCTAGGTAAAATATGTAGCATAAAGCAAAATAAGAAAGGAAACTAACTATGGTCGTGTGTAAAACATAGAGCTCTATCTAGTAGCAATGAGTTACAGATGGTACAATCTCATGTGGGTATGGAGGGCCTAGCTCTAGCTCGAGTAATAATCCCTTGTATTCGCCTATGAAGGTGTTGTCGGTGTCTATATCGAGGTCTAGGACATTTGGATTAGCTAAGTTGAACGGCTCAATCAATTAGTACTCCTTGTTTGTGTGTGTATTGTGGCAGTGAGAGAGTCTCTCATGTGGAATGGGGTTGCAATTATACTAAAGTCTTCCGAGTCTCCTTTGCAAAGAAGTTTGCGAGTTGCTTTGTAAAAGGCCTCGATGTCTTGGAGCAGTTGTACTCTTGAAGTGTATGTCACAAAGTCGTCTTATCTCATGGAGAAAGAGGCGAAGGCATTGCTAATCGATAAAATCCATGACTTTGGATAGTGGTCCAAATCGGTCTCTAGAGTGGAAATGGCCACAAGTCTCATAATACGTTGGGCGATGGCGGTAGATATAATGCTTCTTTATCTTTGGTGGTAACTAACATATCTGGGATATGCGCTCCCTTGGTGGGATGGATCTACATCTGCCAATCTCAATCTCTAGATGATGTGAGGAGATGCGCAATTGGCCAATAGTACATTTGATCCCATGGAAAAGATGGGTATCCATGTATCTTGAGCGAATAATAAACCTATCATTTGTAGTACAAAGGAAATGCTCGCGGTCGAAAGCCATTGTCGTCCCTAGCTCTTGCCCTCGAATCAACCATGTGTACATCCATCTTGATGATCTTGCAAATCTCTAACCTACTCAAATCAAGAGATGGTGCATCAAGGGAGTATTGGAAGGGCGATAACTTGTTCATGCTAAAGCCATGTATCTCAAACCAGGCCAACATATGTGCATACCAACATGAAGTATCACCCTCTCTGGCAAGTTATCCAAAGGACTCAAGAGCCAATCGTGCATATATGTCTAGGTAAGTCCCATAGACTATGTATATGTGCGACCGATCGGGTGGGGGTCTCTACCACAATCGATGTAGCTATTAGCTCAGCTCTAATCTCATGTGAAACTGAGGCCTTATATATGATCATTCTGGATATCATGAACACTATGGGTTTCTCCATCGACCTCCATCCGTCATAAGTGCACCTTGATTTGCTATGGTGGTTGAGACTAGGCCCCGATATCTGTAGTCCATGGAGTAGTGTGGATATGATCAATGTATCGAAGAGCCATAGCTTCGTGTGGGGTTTCTAGAACTACACTTGTGAGCGCATTCTCTCCAAACCACCTAGTATTGTGTATCCGTGAGTCAGTCTAGTGTCTGTTGCCTCTTGCATAGAAAAGGTGGGCTTGATGTATAAGACTCCTAGGTATGTATAAGAGTCCACATACTCCAGCTCCTTAGGTCCATATGTGAATTTAAGTGTTGATCTCCTAATCCACTATGGTGTAGTATTAAATACCATCACCTTGGTTTTGCCAAGTTTCACTGAAAGCCCGTTGTCCAAAGTATAGGAGTGTAATGCATCCAAGTGTCTGAGACCCTCTAGAGAGTTAGCTATCAATACAATGTCATTTGCATACAATAGGAGAGGCATCCAAGTGCTAGTTGGTGGAGCTTTTGTATCTCCTTTGTGAAATACAATCAACAATCCCATCAATGTACCAGCCAAATAATGTTGGAGAGAGGGGGCATCTCTGCTTTACCACAATGGTGGAGTAAATAGATATCGAAAGGCCGTCAACCGTACTCTATCCACAACCCTCTCATATAGTGCCAAAACACCCCAACTTAGCTCTTTCGGTACTCCCAAGGCATGCAATATGTGTATTAGCCTGTCTCTCGGTACTGTGTCAAAGGCTTTGTGGAAGTCTACAAAGCAATAGTAGGTCCTGTTGGCCATGGGCCCTTTCCTCCTTAATGATCGCTCTTAGTGTAAGGATGTGATCCAATGTGGAGAAACCTCTCCTAAAGCCAGCATGTCCATGTGCGCCAAGACCCCACATCTCTACCAACCTGCTTAACTCATACTCAAGGATGGAAGCATATAACTTGGCCAATGTATACCCAACCATGATAGTGTGGGTAAAGTAGAGTCCCATGACTTGAGGATAGGCACAATAGTGTTCGTGCTCCAACTCTCTGGTAGGCCTTCACACATGGCTTTATTAAATATGTAAGCTAGGAATCCTACCACCAAATATCTTGCATGGATCAAGTGCTAGTGATTACTAATCCATCATAATCTATTATGGTGGAACCAACTTGGAACATGAATTTGGGGCCAATGACAAGCTTTCCATACTTCCCCTAGCAAGTGAGGAGCCTTTTTGAAGATAATTTGGACCTTTTTTGTGCTGACGCAAGGGAAAGGGGAGAACCCATCTCAATAACCCTCTCACCTCACCCCAAAAAAAATGATAATCCCCTCTCCCCCCCCTCACTTTCACTCAATTCACTCACCTTTCCCGCTCTATTTTTCAATGGGAGGCCCGAGCCACTTAATCATGCCCAAGCGTGACGCACTACAGCCCCATGCGGTGATGCACCTTGGAGAGCTAAGCCTAGAGTGAGGTACCTCCTATATACCATGTCAATGCAATGCAATGCAAATTGGATGACTTTGAGTGCACAAACATTTACTCAAATGAAATCGGCATTGTGAATACACTCAAACATTCTTTTAATGATTTTCTTTCTCTAACGACTTTGATGCAATGATAAGGCAATGCCAAACTACTCCATGTCACTGTACCTCTTAATATTTAGAAGAAGATCAAAACCTATATGAAAAGTGTAATAAGTAGATCAAAATTTGAACCATATTCAGCACTTAAAATCCCCTCTCCATATTGTTTAGGGTTTTTGCTAGCAATGAGTAGGTTAAGAGATGTTTTCATGTGTGTTTCTTCTTAATGAAAGCAATAAATATGCACTAAAACATACAAATGGAGGTAAATTGAGTCAAATCCTCATGCTAACCTTTATTATACTTGCACAAAGATGGTCCTAATTTTGACCTAAAGCAACTAGACTAGAAACTCCTATTAGACAAGGACTTTTATAGTTTAATCTTTTATTTTCAGATACTTTTTATTTATCACTTTTGTATACTTTAAGACTTGATACTTGAACGTGTAAAAATGAGAAATATGAGCATATTGTGACCCAAGGAGAAAAGGCATCGGCCTCACGTGCCATCTTGGTACCCAAGAACCTACCAAGCTCTCGCAAAGTGACAATTTTTTTTTTCTTTTACTCACGAAGCTAAGCATTTTGTGACCCAAGGAAAACGGGGCATTGATCTCAGGTGTAGTCTCAGTATCCAAGAATCTACCAAGCTCTCGTAAAAAGATACTAAATTATTTTTTTCTTTCGCATCCTTATTTATTTTTGTAGCTAAATGTCACCCTTAGGAAGGGCAAGGCATCACTCTGGATTCCCTAAGAATCTACTAGGCCTTTGTGAGACAATGCACATCCGCTCTTAGAATTTTTCTTTCTTGATTTTTTTATTTGAGATTAGAATCTCTTTTTACACACCTCCATATTGTATATATTTAGATATATCTATTGTTTATTCTCTTTCTTTTATTTGGCAATCTTTTCTGTCTGTCTCACCCGGGGGGTTCACTAGGGTTTACCATATGGTACCACGTGAGTGTAAAGGAGGGGATTATTTAAGGAAAGGAAGGTACATTTTATAAGGTAAGGTTCCATAAATACGGGGGAGATAAGGGGTATTTTTATATATTTCTTGCACGTAGGTGACATCTTCTTATTACTAGTGAATCCCCTGTGTTGTCTCACAACTAACAAAAACTTCTAAAAATAGTTGTCTAGTAGGTTAGCAAGACAAGGTCACTAATAAGGACTGTATAAAAACAAATCTTTAAATACTTAACAATGCCTTTACAGGAGGTGGACAACTGCTCAAACTTCTCCCAAATATATCGAACCAAACCTTGGAAATTCATGCCATGACTTGCCGCTCTCCCATAAAAGAACATTTTTCACAAACACATACATTCAGATTAAGAGATAAAAAGCTAAAAAAGGAAGAATAACACTTGGACTTGGCCACAAGAAGCTTCTACGTCGCAAGAGGCTCTCTCCAAGTACTTCTTTAGACCTATCTAGTATGACACTAAAATAAAAAAGCATCAAACACACTAGCATCAAACAGACAAATGGCTCTCTTGGTCTAATGAAATAGCCAAGTTCACTATAAAATAAATAATCCTCTTAACCTAACAAAATCAAACATTAAATCCAATAAGAATGGTCCCCTTGGCCTAATGAAAACATAGCTATAAAGTACACTATTTAGTATCCTACTACTAAAAACAAAACGGTTGGCTCCCATATAAATCATAATGAAGTATAAAATTAGACCAAGGGGATGGGATGTGCAGGCCCTACACTAAATACATCAAATTATTAGCTAGCCCTCCTCCACAAATGGTAAGGGATGTTTGGTGGATATGTCATTAAACGATGCTATGCATCCATGACAAAATAGAAAGATGGTCATCACTACATGACTCATCACCCATACTAACCATCAGCAACCATAGTAAGACATGTCAGGCAATCCCCAGAGTAGTCCTGGACTAATAAGATCTAACAAATCTAATAACCTCTCAAGACCACAATTGAGAAATACGTCCTCAACAAATGCATGATTTGCCAACAAAACCGCAAAGCAATTCCATGGATGAGGAACCAATTGATAAGTCATTGTCTCAAAAATCTAAAGTATATCCAAGGCTACAGGATGATACATCCATAGAATGCGATCTCTCACACTATAAGTCCCATTCAATTGATTGAGCATCACCAACTGCGAGTTACCTTTAACCAATTAACGGTGGATACTACCACGCCATGCTATGTTCAGCTCCATGATTAAGGCCTTGCATTCTGCCATGTTATTAGTAAAGTGATACCTAAATAAACTCCCATTTTTATAACTCTACATCGGGGGTCTTTAATAACCATATTGTCACTCGCATTCTTAGCAAGCCCTTATGAAGCTCCATCAAAATATAAATTATAGACCCATTCTTTATTAATAGGGCATGCCATACTGGTTAGCCTACTTGTACTTATGGTATTCAAAGTTGAGCCGAGAGAGAGGATGTATAACACGTACAAACCCTCCTTCCTCACTAAATAGGAATGTTAATAAGAACCCTATGACAATGGTGGTAGTAGACCTTAATATCCCACGTGAAAGATATGTCTTGTCACTCAATAATATAATAACCCTTACTTTACCAAACCACTTGACCTTGGTAGTATTAGTGCTCTAAATATAGATGATCAAGATAAGGAATGATTTTATCCATCCAATTGCCTTGGCACCTACTTGCAAGTTTAAGCTGGATCCTAGAAGACCTGCAAAGATACCAATTTTGAGGTCAACCCCTACACATATAGGGCTTCAACTTATTAAAGTTTACTTTAGTTTTAACTCTACCCCATGTAAATCTACTAGAAGGGTTGTAGAGCCATTATTTCCTATACGAACAATTTTATAAGAGCCATCCCATTTGGTTTTTAATTTGCCAAGAAATAACTCGTGAGGTGTATCATAATATAGGACCAACTGCCCCTTAACAAACTTATGTATTCTAGCATGAAGATCACGAAGCGCTTTCATCCTTTTCTTCCCTACCTCTTGATGTAACAAAGCCTCCAATCGGATTTCATTAAGATGTACTAAGGAGGTTAACCTTTCTTGCAATGCTTCTTCTTCACCCAAAGAATGGTTCAATGCAAACCTCATAGTGGGTAACTCAATTTTCAAGGGTAAGACACACTCTTTTCCATATATAAACTTAAATGGGGTGTGGCTCGTTACTCTCTTGGACATAGTGTTATAAGCCCAAACAGGCGCATGAAGTTTCTTTATTTTAGTTGCACTTACCTTTAGATATAGTCTTGGATAAAATTCCTACAAGCTACTTGTTGGTACTCTCTACTTGTCCATTCACTTGGGGATTATATAGGATAGTTTTATTATGTTTAATTTTCAGAGCTTCAGTCAAGGCTTCTATGACCTTATTTAGAAAGTGTGTCCCGCGGTGGGACACGAGTTCTTTAGGTGGACCGAAATGGCAAATAATTTGTTTCATAATAAAACTAGTTGTTTTCTTGGCATTGTCCTTCATCATAGCTCGAGCTTTAGACCATTTTGTAAAGTAGTTTGTTTCCACAATAGTAGACGAAGGATGCACATGTCCAACAAAATCAATGACCCACTTCTTAAAGGATAAAGTCACAAGAATAAGTTGAAGCAGTTGCTTACAATTTTCCCTAGTATCATGTCTTTGACAAACATCACAATGCTCAACATATGCAAAAGGATATTTGAAAAATGTCGGCTACCAATAGCTAGCACGTAAAGCTTTCTAGGCGGTGAGCCATCTAGCAAAATAGCCTCCACATGTTCAATTATGACATTCCTCTAGAATAAAGGATACCTCATTAGGCACCACATCTTTCCTTTATAAGATATTTCCTATTATTAGAAAGCGAAGTGCTTAGTGCTTAATCTTCCTCTTTTCGAATTTAGAAAGAGTTTCTGTTGGGTTACTTATTTAACAAATAATGTGTGATAGATATAAATTGTGATGGAAGAGAGGCTGCATCAATTTGCATAAATTCTAATAGTCACTAATATCAGACCACTTTTCCTTGGGCTCACCAAAATCTACTAGACACTTTACAATACCCTACAACTTTGGTGGCTTGCTCCTATTCTCATAGTTGAAATCTTGTAAAGAGATCAATCACTTGGCTAGGCGATCAAGAAGTTGAAGCTTGTTTCATAATAAGCGCAATCCCTCTACGGCCTTGGTGAAGAATGCCACCTTCTCATAAAGAATATAGTGTCTGAACTTCTTGGGTGGTGAACACTATAGTCAAGCAAACCTTCTCCAAATAGTTGTAATGAAGTTATGAAGTTCCAACTTTCAGCTTGCAAATGCAATAGAATGATAAAGCCGTGCCTCTCAAATTTGGAATAGGCAACAACTAATACTACACCTTGTTGCAACCCTGAATATATAGAGAACCTCACCCTTTTTTGGAGCCTTTAAAACCGGCACTTTGGAAATTTTCATTTTAGCATCTTCAAGCATCACTTTACATACTTTTGTCCATTCAAAAACATGGATGTGAGATAAAAGATTTGTCAAGAATAATAACAATTCAACCAATGCATTAATGAATCGATGATAGTACCCCACAGATGAAACAAAACTGTGATTTTTCCTAGGACAAGTGAGTGGGCGTAGGGCCACAATAACAACCACCCTTTCAAGGTCGATGGCAATACCAACTGCACTCACAACATGACCCAATAGCAAACTATATAGAACTCCAAATATAAACTTCCGAAGATTCAATGCTATGTAATACTTACGACATCACTCAAAGTATGCATGTAGAATAATCAACTATCTAGAATTGTGATGGACCCACCATTGGGTTTTCTAGTATCCATCATATTTTGCTGGCACTTTAAAAAATGAACATCTACGATAATTTGGTAGTATTGCTCAGTGGTCATATTGGTACAATGTTTCATCATATCTTTTACTTCCTCTACAATGTTTGATGTAGAGGACTCATAACTAGTGGCTTTAAGAGCTATCCCCCTACTAGGTTGTATAACTTGCAAAGGGGATGCTACATGTACTAACCCTTGGTTTACAAAAGTAGCTCTTTGGCTAGCCGTTGGCTTAACGATATTTGGAGGAGTTGGCAACAGAGGCACCTTTGCATTATGCTATCTCTACCACTTGGGTTGGTCACAAGGGTATCAATCGCACCTTAATCTCCACTAACCAATCCCAAATTATTTCTAGGACTAAGGCTCAAATTTAGAGGGAAAAAAGAATTTAGATGTTCCCTCAATGTGTAGGCTGCTTGTAAGCATGTCTTTATTTCCTCTACTCAAGTTATAATAGTATCTATATCCGTTAGAGGGACATTACTCAACTGCACTTGGATATTGAAGTCCAATCCATGCAAGAAATATTGTAGTTGGGCAGTAGGTGGGATAGGGATAGATGCTTGAAATTTATGAAAGACCTCTTTCATCTTCTTAGCATATGTTCAGGCATTTTCATGGGGCACATGTTTAGCACACATAGCCAATATTGTCCACCTCTCTCAGGGGAAAATTTCCTTTGAAAGGCTACAAGGAGTAAATCGATTGTGGTTATGGTACCAACTTCTCAGGTGTGATACCACATTGCAACCCTCCCTTTTAGGGTCATGTTAAAGAACATCATTAGATGTTCCTCATTCTAAATTTAGTAATTAAACAAGAGTTTTAAGAACTCACTGATATGAAACTCCACATCCTCCTCCGCTAACCCGTTAAAGATGGATAGAGGAAAACCTCAAGTTGGTGAATTTGGCACTTCTGCATGAATTGCAATAGATTGTGTTGCCATAACGACAATCAGATTTTCTATAAGAGTTTGTAATGGTATGACTATAACCCCACTTGAAGTGGACTGGCTTATTGGAAGAAGGACAACACTAGAGCTTCCTCCTCCTCCTAATGGACTCTTTTTGGCACTAGGGTCACTAAGGCCTCTCCCTCATAGTAGGGGTATATCGGGCTGCTACGTTGAGGGGAATATCTCCTAAGGATTTCATCTCGTTGTCTAGCCCTTTCGGCTCTTTCTTGTTTTTGAATCTTGACTCAATGGTGTTTATTAGTCAAAAATGGGTCTATCTTGATGCTCTTTGGCATAAACTAATTGACTAGTCTCTAATTAACCAAGATTCGAAAACCGCCACTTACTAGTGGTTCCTCATAAATGCACCACCTATCGGGACAAAAAATGGGTATGTCGATACTAGCTCTAAGACTCTAACTGCACCTCCTATACTCACCCAAACAACCCCACGGCCTTTCCGCCATGAGTATATAGACGCTAGGAACTAATTTATCAAAAGAACGCGTTTGTAGATACAATCTCTAGATTGTAGTTCAATGTGATGCCCTTCCTGACTCCAAGAAAAGGGAGTACCCAAACATAGTAGTGGCTAGCACCTTGTAACATAAACAAAGGGGGACACCCCCCCAACTTGTCATTGTGGCCCTACTACAGCTCTTCTATACCCGAGCAATTGGCCCAAAGATGCGTCGTCTCAACATATAACATATACACACAAAGTCCACTCTTCACAATATTCATTCTGAGAGATAGTATATTCCTTACTAAATCATTCTCCAAGGAAACAATTATACTAAATCTATAGTATAGGGAGCCTCATACTCATCATTGGTCAATAGCTTGAAACCAAGTGATATGCATCCACGTCATAGTTCTGTTTATACCATGTCAATGCAATGCAATGTAAAGTGGATGACTTTGAGTGCACAAACATTTTACTTAAACGAAATCAGCATGGTGAATGTACTCAAATATTCTTTCCATTATTTACTTTCACTAATGACTTTACTGCGATGATAAGGCAGTACCGCACTAATCTATGCAACTGTACCTCTTAATACTTAGAATAAGATCGAAACCTATATGAAAAGTGCAGGAAGTAGATTAAATTTTGAACCATATTCAACACATAAAACCCCCTCTCTCCCTACCATTTGGGTTTTGCTTGCAATGGGTAAGTTAAGAGGTGTTTCCACGTATGTTTCTTCATAATGAAAGTAATAAATATGCACTAAAACATACAAATAGAGATAAGCGAAGGAAAATCCTCATGCTTTATCTTCATTATACTTGCACAAACACAATTCTAATTTTTCATAAATTTTCATGTTAAAAAAACTAATTTTAATTTTCTTTGTCCCAAAATCATATTTTTTGTATTTTTTTCTTTTTGTCTCTATGTAAAAGTATTATTTTTAAAATTTAAAAAATTAATTTGAATTATAATCTATCATTACATTTATACCATTCCATGTGAATATGATTTATTTTTTAATCTTAAAACATGTATTTTAGATTTAACTTACAAGCATGGACATAGGTTCTGCATTTTATGGTTTACATCTCTCAAATACATCACAACTAAGCTTAAAATAAAATTTCATTGCATATGAATAAGATTTGTAGCATGAAATGTAAAAAAGAATCCAAAATTTCATTAAAAAATAGGCTTACCACCATTTTTATGTGTTGGGTCTCAATAATTGATTTTACAGACATCGATCAGACCTGCCATTGGTCTCCCAATAGCGGTGGTCATCATAACTCAATGTCACCATGATCCCATATCAATCCAATTTAAGCCATACAACAAATCTCCATCCCGATCTTCTCAAAAGAATTCCCACATGAACAATCCACAAGAGGAGAGGGAGGGAGGAGAGAGAAAGAATGATTTTGGATCTCCCTAATCAGTGTATCATTCCTAAATGTGGAGGTGGCGATTCAAAGTGAAAATTTGAAGGAGCAGGCTAATGTGATGAGATTGTATGCTTATTCTTTAACTCTCTAGCTCGTCACCCTCTCCATTTTGCATAGTCGCTTGCAAAAATGTCACCTTTTTTTCGTCAACAAAAAAAAGCCCCCCGCCCCCCCCCCCCCCCCCCTTCCCCCCCGTCGTGTAAAAAATCGGGGCTAGGGGAGGCCCCAAGGGTCACACTCCTTCCCCCTTAAGCCTTTTTTACATTGGTTTTTGGTCCTTCATGCTTGGGTACCCATAACTCTAGTTTTTGATGTTCAAATTACGATATGAAAATTTTTGCATGACCGTCTCGAAGTCTTGGACTACCTATTCCACCGCATTTTGACACAGTAAAAATTGCTAAAATTGTGAGATTTTTTGCAAGGTCCATCTTCAGAAGCGCTTTTAAATATTGCCTTCCACGACTGCTTAAAATCAGCAGGTTCAGATTTGTCACTTCTAGCAAGCTTCTCCTAATCTTCTTTTAAAGTTTCAAATTGAGAATGTGACTGTTATTGAGACTATGAATGTGATTGCAATCGAGACTGTGAATGTGAGCAAGTGTGTGATTGAGAATGAGATTGTGATTCCTTCGTATACATGAAATCAGCTCTGGGTGATTGGGAGGTTCGAGCTCTACATTGGAGTGGAATTTATGATTTCCACTCCTTTGTTTGCTTCAAAATATAATACATATATTTCGTTCTATCTTTCTACTTACGTCTCTCTATAAAAAATTGTGTTGATATTCTTATTAGATTGTGATTAGTCTTGTTTCACTTTTGCTCTCTTGCTCCATCCACCATAGTTGGCATCTCTCTTGCTTTTACTTGCTCATGTTTGTACTCTGGCTTCACCTTTCACAAAATTAGAGAAGGTATTTGAATCTATTTTTGACCATCTTGTACAAGCTTTATCATTTGAAGAGTGTATTACTTTAGTGTGAGTACGAAAGGTAGTTCTAGCTTTCATATTCAAAGGGTGCATTACTTTTATTTATAACTCATGTAAGGGACCTAAGAGGAGAGAGAAAGATGAGAAAATATTATAAAAGTGGGAGAGATAGAGTGTAGAGGAGAGAGACTAGAATTCAAATTATGCATGTACAAGTGTTATTTACACCTTTTATACTTAGGTCAATGTGACACTAAGTATTTATTTAAATATGCCCCTAATCCGGCTCCTTATACATAACTTCTTTCTTGTAGGGGCATTGACATTGGGGATCTTAGGGATCTTATATTGACCATGATGCTATTGATTAACCTTGAAATATCACCAAACTCTAGGAATAGCAATAAAAATATATCATGCTCACCCATTATATATATACCATGCGAGTCCTAAAGCATATTAGGATTTGAGGCTTGTATCACTATGCTCACACAGTTATGATTTCAAGTACACAACACTACAAACATCAACTAGGTCTTATTATAGATTATTCTCAACATCATCATTATCATCATCATTGACATCAATAACATTGTTGCTAAATACTTGTATGGTCCCATGACAAGTTTGGAGGATACAAACGCACATGCACATGCACACGCACATGCACACACACAAGAGGGAGACATAGATCTCGTATACCAATCAATCAATCATATGTTCCCTAGGAAATCTAGCAAAAAGAAGAGGGATTACAATCTCCGTAGATGGACAATGGGATATCCATCTTTGAAAAGAGAAAATAATGCTCGAAAGAGAGTGGTAGCATAGAGAGAGAGAGAGAGAGAGAGAGAGAGAGAGAGAGAGAGAGAGAGAGAGAGAGCATACGGGCTTTCTTTAAGTGGCCCTATTGTTTCAAGGGTATCTTCTACTAGTGTGTGTATGGGGCCACTTAACGAAAGCCCGTATGCTCTCTCTCTCTCTCTCTCTCTCTCAATGAAGGTTGGCATGGTGGGCTACCAAGGCCAACTGAAAGAGGGGGGGAGGCAATTGAGAGTAGCTTGGCTTGGTGGGCTTGGCAATAGTTTTTGGGGGCTAGGTGTCAATTGGTGAGGCTAACAAGTGAATTAGCACACGCGCGCGCACACACACACAGACACAGAGTGAACATTGATAGAACATTAATTGATATATACAACATTCAAATATAAAATCTTTCATATATTATTATATAGACATAGTTAAATAATAAAGAGAGAGAAAGAGAGATAATATATATGTATATATATAAATTTTTAAAAATTTATACATAAAAAGTCAATTAAATGTTATATAAATCATTAAAAAGATCAATAATATGGTAATTATTACACATACACACACACACACACACACACAGAACATTAATTAATACATACATCATTCAAATGTAAAAGCTTTCATATATTATTATATAAACATACTTAAATGTTAGAGAGAGAGAGAGAGAGAGAAAGATAGAGAATATGCAAATAACTTCAAATTTTCTAAATTTTATACATAAAATATCAATTAAATATTATATAAATAGTAAGAAAGATTAATAAGAAGGTAATTATTATGAAGTATATGACACACAAATAAATGTTGATTTTTTGAAGTATTATGCAACACACATACAAATATATATTTAATAATATCATTGATGTATGAGAGAGAGAGAGAGAGAGAGAGAGAGAGAGAGAGAGAGAGCATATATACACTTAAAATGTATCACTCTTATGATTAAAGTTTATATATACATACATATAATTCCATGTGGTTAATAATATTAATAGTTACTAGCATTATTGATCTTAATATGTTATTCATACGTTATTCAAACATATTAATATATTAATTGTTATCATGGTTATTATCATATGTTTACATGTCAATGTAGAAACATAATATTATATATATATGTATATATGTATGTATGTATGTATGTATGTAAGAAGAACCTCCATGCCTAAGCTTGGATGGGTAATCCAAATTTGAGCTTTAATAAGGAGTTGAATGTATTATAGTTCCTCCTCCTCTTCTTCTAGATTCTCCCTTCACATGCAAAATAGACTGGTTATATGGGCATATTTGATAAGTATTTTGAGCAAGTATACATCTAGAATCTTCAAGTTAGTTTATGCTTATGCGCTTTCTTATAGTAAGGGAATTTGCAAGTGTATCTAATATTGATCAACAAGAGAGGCATCTTAGACAATGAAATCCACTACAATGGAATGAAGTTATAATGATTCTTGGTAGTGATGATTTTTATTAGCATCATTATACACATCACTATATAATAATGCTATACTTTAGAAACATCAAATTACTGTGGATCTTGCAACGTACCCGCCTTGATTTCTTGACGGATAATGTTTTACTAGTTGCCTAGAGTTATCTTCTAGCCGTTGCTATCCGTACTCTAATCAAAATGATTACATTTTGTCTAGCTAGTTAACCCTAGGTCTACCTCGCAAGGAAGCATCTTGCCGTTTACCCATGGAGGACCAACCTGAAGATTCCTAATTGACCTAACAGTCACCTATCAACAACTAACTCACATCCGGAGATGTCCTTCAAGAGGCTTCTTGTCCGGAAGGAGCGACTGCCATTACCCTTGGTTCATGGAATACAACATTTTTTTCTAATAGCAGACTCAGGATCTATGAAATCCCTCATAGTGCTCTAGCACAACCGCCATACCTTTCCCCTAAGATAATTTACGGTTTGGGTTTTGAGACCAAACCTTAAGTAAGTCAACTAATCGGCCCTTCCTAGAGTTTCTTCCTAGTGTTTGTTTTTGGAGAAACCTCTTGGCTAACCGAGACCACCCTGCCATAGGACTGGATTCGTCGAGAATCCATCCACCTGCTTCCCTCTATGGAAGTTCTTAGTTATCTAATTACCTACCACACATTACATGAAACATTTAAAAAATAGCTTCATTAATTAAAATCCTTTTATGCACAGTTGCTCGTTTACGTAATTTGCTCACGGACATACAATCAAAATAAAACAATTTCATTGATTATATTTCATAATATATGTTCTCTCGCCCATACAGGAGAAAAATTACAATTTCACGTGTTGTCTCATTCGGCGAATCTGCACGTCACCAAGATCAAATCCACCTATAGCTAGCATTTATAGGTGTCCCAAGTAGAACTCGGGCCATACAGGGGACCAAGTAGTTCCTAGGTGTGAAAAGGGATTTACTAGCTAAAAGCACCCTTGTCACCCTATCCACCTCCTACTTAATACAATCCGTGCTGGGAGACCTCTCACCATCAGAGCGGGCAATCCATGCTTCCGCGGGGGTAAAAACATCCACTCTTGGTATGGGGATTTAGCACCTATCCTTGGGGGAGGTATAAGGCTCCTCAATTTATATATGTTCCAATACTTAATTCAATCAAGATCTAATCTAGAAGATCACAAACGAGATTGATGTTTGCAAGCACTTATGACTTCAATCAATCATGCAACTTTCAAGTGATGATTAATCTAGTAGCAATTGACTCTTGAGTTTCACATAATGAACTCTTTCCCTTGGAATTTTACTAAGGGTATTTAGATTTTGGAGTCACTAACTTTCCAGTTCTTGTAACCAAGTTTCTTGACCTTAAGTCTGTTTCTTCAACTTAGAGATATTTTTGGTCTTTAAAATCTTTTATCAGAGCTTCTAGATTAAAACTATATCCTTGACTAGTTTCTTCAGGGTTTCGTTCTTAGTAAATTCGTCTTGAATTCACTAGTCTTCTTTTCTATGGGGTTAACCTTAAAATTCCTCATCATTTTTCTTAAATTCTAGGTTTTCATAGTTTTCCTAACAGTTTCTAGCCTATAAGATGTTATTATCTTATTCCTATTGAATTTGAATATAAATTTTCTTTGGAAAACCTGTGGTATCATGATTGGTAAAGGGTTGTTATCCGCGCCTGTGACTCCGTTAGTGACTCCCGTGCTCAGAACTCCAACTATTGCTTCCACGTTAGTAGGGTCATTCGTGATTTCTTTGGGACCATGACGGAAATATGATTCGTAGAAGAAGGAGAAGAATAACACGGCAATAATATTGATTGGCAAGGGTAGACTCTCGATGATGATGATGGATATTGCGGGATTCAATGATGTAGGCCTTGCGGATTATTCTTCTTGCCTCATGGAGAGCAATACTTCACTCTCTCCAGTAGATGGAATAGAGACAAGCTTAGAGGTATGATAGAATAGGATAGAGTTCTTTAGTGTCTTCTCTTCTCGGATCAGAGTAGAAGAGGATGAGAGACCTTCAGCGTATTCCCTTCCTTGGGTTGTTGAATGGAATGATGTCTCTTTGTCTCATGGAATAGAGTCTCCTCCTTCTCAATCCGTGTCTCGTCCCGTCAAGATTGCTCTTTTTGCACTTTCTGGTCATCCCCAAGCCCTCAATTTATAGTTTTGCAAGGGGGGGGGGGGGGGGGACAGAAGAGAGGATGCTTTCTTTTTTAGCATTTTTTGATGACATCATTGATGACAAGTAGATAACACTTTCTTTTAGTGCTTATGATGACATCATTGATGAGGCTAGAGAGAGAGATCCATTTTTGTAGCGTGAAGATAAAAATTTATGAATCTATCGATGAGCACCATGTGCAGCCATTATTCCAAGGCTCATGACCAAGGCAACGACCAAGGCATAGACTGTGGTATCTTGGCCTTGGCATACTTGGCAACGGGCTATGAAGGCTTCATTTGCGCCATTGGCTGCACATGAGAAGCTCCCACTAGCTTGTAGAAAAATCTTCTCGGGAGGTTACCCATCTCGGCAATGTCGTCACCTAAGTGTGGTTAACTACCAAGTGACTATCCACTAGGCTAGTTCTTTTTTTCTTATTCTATACTACAAACATAGTTTTAATAAGCTAGTCTTGGGAGGGTCTCCTAAGTTTTTCTTTCATTAAGTGACATATAATATCTCATTAATTATCTTCATAATGAGAGTCAGCTTCATAATTAGAGCTAGTATATATTTTTAAAACAATAAATGTGTGACATGAATCAATTTTCTTTGAAATGTATACACACATTAAAATAAGCTAAGTAATGGGGACATTACATTCTTTCCTCCTTAGATAAATCGAGATGTCCTCATCTCGAGAGAAACTGGGGGTATTCTTTCATAAGGGTTACCTCATCGACCCAAGTGGCATCCTCTTCAAGATAATGATTCCACTGGATGAGATATTCTCTAAGGGTCCTATTCTTAAGGATTCTTCCTTTTACATCAAAGATTCTATCAGGTTAAAGTTCAAGTAAACCTTGGCTCAGCATTACAACTTATTGATAATCAAGAATATGACCATGATTAGGTATATAGGGTTTCAAGAGACTTACATGGAATACATCATGAACTTTTAGGGTTTCAGGAAGTTGCAGCTTATAAGCATTACGTCCAAGAGCCTTTATGACTTTGTAAGGTCCAGAGTATCTTGGACTTAGCTTCTTGAATTTCCCCAAGGAGAAAGAACTCCTCTTTGGGCGTATACACGGATAAAAACCTTGTCCCCTTCTTGGAAGATTCACTCTTTTCTCCCTAGGTCAGCATAGACTTTCTGCCGATCCTTGGCAGCTTGTATATCTTGCTTGATGGTTTTGACTTGTTCCTCCATCTCTTCAAACATATTCTTAGAAGCTTCAACCTTCAAGGTAGGGTTGGAGAATTTAAGTAGGATTAGGCATTCTTGTGTTGGGGGTAAAGGCGCCTCCGCCTAGCCGCCCGTGTATTACTACACTGACAATCACCGCCACTGCACACTGTAGGTGGCGGGTGCCCATCACCGTCACTTTATTCTTTATTCTTTTAGTGATAGTTTGAATATAGGAAGGCTTGGTCACACATTGTGACTGTTGGAATTTCCATTTCTTGTCTCTCTCTTTCTTGCTCTTGCTCTCCTGCCATAGCTCTCGAGTGCAAACTTTGATCCTTCTCAGCTTTCAGCTAGTATTACAGCGCAGCTTCCCAACTCTTGAGCTTGGCTCATGGCATTCTCATCTTCCCATCGACTCCCCACTTGCATTGGGTCTCCTTCCTGGCAGCCATAGCTCATTCTCTTGAGCTCCTGTCACTCCCCGGCTTCCCGAACTTCTTCCCGGTCTATTGAGGCACCATCAAGGCATTGACATTGAGGTATTGCTTCATTATTTTTGAGAATTATTTCAATCCATAGGTCGAGGAAAATAGGGTAGCCACCATTGAAGCTTCCAACCTTCATATCTCTTTGCCACCGGTTGTGGGCTGCTAGAGGCTTGTTCCTAGGCCCCTTTGGCTCATGTTTGAGCCCTCCAACCACTCCAGATCTGCCACATGGACCAGCAGCAACCCCACACAAATTTGTGCCTATTTTTTGGATAGCCACAGAGTCAGCCACTTCAGCTCCAGCTCCAGCTTGGCATCAAGCACTTGTTCGGGCTCCATTTCGGGCTTCTTGCACATGTATTGATACTTGGCATTGATCCTCTGAGATTAGGCATTGGTTGGTGGCTGAAAATAGTGTTTCAAGTTTGTTATAAACAGTCCACAAACATTTGATGCTAATGCTACATTCACAGTTTATGCCTATGCTTGTTTGGGCATGACTACATAACCGATTTGATGCATATTGCATCTTGATTGATTTGGGGATTGAAGCTACATGTAATGCTATGATTTTGGCCTGATTGTGGGGCTAGAAATACTCAGTTTATAACACTAAATGCATGCTGAATACTCTTGGGCTGAAGCTATCTTTCATCCTTTGACATATGCCTATTGATTCTAAGTGTATGTCTTGGGTTATGCTATGATGTATTGATCATCAAGGGAGGACTTCGAGCTTGTCATTGGATCCAGATGCTTTTGGAAGCTTAAGCTTATTTCAACCCGTACTTATTGACATCGGTCTATGCTTGACAGTGGTCAGTGCTTTGACAGTTATATGCTCTTTGGGTACATGCTTACCCGACGCCTACGGCTTGATACATTTGTCTTGGCACAGTGTACCATGTACTTGTTGAGCTTAGAGCTCTCTAAAGACTTGGCTTGGATTCTCATTTGCTATTCTGGAATTTTATATTGGACGTCATTTTGGTTGTTAGAGATGTTTATTGGGATGTATGTCTTGCTCATGGATGCTACCTACAGTTGCTTTGTAGCCGTCATGCTCTTGGGATGCTATTGAAGCATTGTCTTGGTTACTTGTCTTTGGTACCTTGACTTGGTTTGATTGAGCTGTTGAGCTCTTTTATCCCACTTTTGTGCCAGTGGGAGCATCTTGTATGCTTGATCGACATTGAGCATGAGGTTTATGCCATTTTAGCATTTTGCAGATACTTGAGACTTTGGGATCTCATACACTTAAATGTTGCATGGTTCATGCACTGATATCTTGGAATTGCTTTTGACCTGAGCTTGGGCCTTGCACTCTTGTGAGCATACACCTACTGGTGTCAAGTCTTGCCAGTGTTATATATACTTTGCCCTACTGTCCAGGGGGTATGCCTACTCTCACTGACGGATGCTTTGATGACATGTTTGGGTGTTTGCTCAGGGTCTTGATGATTGTTTGGTGCTGATTTATGCTCGTTCATGGCTGGTCATGTCTTGGCTGTCATTTATTGACTTGGTGCAATGATTTGGTCAGCACTTGACTCTCATAGTACCCTGCTGTCATTTATTACAGGAAGCATATAACTGCGGACTAACATGGATTTTTCATGTTGAAATATTCTGAAATGATGTACTTTCACTAGTACTTGGTGGGCAACAGCTTTGGTTACACTTTTCTCACCATTTTCTCTCGATTTTGGCGATGTTTTGGTCATTTTCTGCAGTAAACAGCAAGCAGTTTTGAACTGTCTGCAGTCTTCCAGCCTGCATTATGGCGAGTTCATCCACTGATCATGCTATTTTCACGAATTAATCTTATTGGAAGAGCCAGATTTGGTAGGTGTTGGTGCAAAAATCGCAGATCAAACCATTGAGGTTGAGCGGGCATCTGCCTGCAACTATGCCAAATGAGGAATGGCTTGAGCTTGATGAGTTATGCAAGTCCACTATTGTATTATCTCTCACAGAACAGGTTCATTACAATGTATTTGAGGAAGAACAGAGTGCATGGCAGTTGTGGGATAAAATCAAGAATCTGTATGACAAGAAAAGTTCAGCAAGTCAGATGTATTGGCTGAAGTAGCTTATGGATCTGTGGATGAAGGAGAATGTGACTATGTCTACTCACTTGAGCCAGTTCCATGCTATACTCAAGAACTTGACTTCGCAGGACATCACTTTTGCAAAGGATGTCACTCCTCTTTTCTTGCTTGGTACTCTTAATGAGTTATGGGATGTATTCCACACTACATTATGTGCCTGTACTACTACCTTGAAATTATCTGATGTTGAGAGTGCTCTTCTGCAGGAAGAGGTTAACTGTAAGAATTTGGATGCCTCTCCTATGTCATATGCTATGACAGTTAGAGATAGGAATGATGGATATGGAAAGCATGGCAATGGCAGTGGCCGTGGACGGGATTCTTAGAAATCTCGATCCAAGTCTCATGGGAAGTCACGTAGCAAATCCCGTGGTAGGAATGCAGATATTTCTTGTCACCATTGTGGGAAAAAGTGCCATATTAGGCCACAATGCCATGAATTGCGCAATGAAAGGCGCAAAGATAAGGGGAAAGACAAAGTGCAGGATAAGTCTTCTGATCATTGCATAGTGCCTACAAAGTCCAGTGTTAAAATTGAAGAGATCAATGTTATGCAACTAGAGGATGTTGATGATGATGATTATATCCTTGCAAATTCTTCCAGTGCTTCGCAGATGACAGAGATACACTCTATGTATACACAGTCTTGGCTCTTGGACTCAGGTGCGTCCTTTCATGTGACACCTTTCCGAGAGTGGTTTCATTCATAACGTACTATTTTGGGCTTTGTGCGCTTGGGTGATGACAGCTCTCTTGATATTGTGGGCATTGGTAATGTTAGGCTACAATTTCCTTCTGGCAATAGTTTTGTTATGTAGGATGTACGTCATGTACCTGCTTTGACACGCAGTCTCATGTCAGCTAGAAAGCTTGATGATGCAGATATCATATATCTTTTGGAGACTCTGCATGGAAGATCACTCATGGTAGACTTGTGATTGCGAGAGGTGCCAAGGCTGGCAGTCTCTATCCCTTGATTGTATCTGCTTATTCCCTTGATCATGTTTTGTCTGTGGGTTCTATCCCACATGTATCTCTTTGGCATACCCATTTGGGCCATATGTCTTTGAAGGGAATGAAAATGCTTTCTGGTTTGCAGTACTTACCGCCCCTTGATTATGCATGTTTTGATTCATGTGAGCATTGTCTTTATGGCAGACAGACTAGGTCTACGCATAAGAAGTCTAGTAGGCCACGCATGAGTGTGCCCTTGGCATTGGTACATTTGGATGTCTATGGGCCCATGCCTTGTCAATCTATGGGTGGTGCAAAATATTTTGTTACTTTCATAGATGATTTTTCACGGAAAGTTTGGGCTTATCCCATTAAGATGAAATCCGATATCTTGGCTGAGTTTCAGAGATGCTTGCATTGGTTGAGAACCAGTCTAGGTATAGGCTCAAATGCCTAGGGACAGATAATGGGGGTGAGTATGTCTCACGTGCTTTTGAGTAGTTATGTGATGAGAGGGGTATTAAGCGTCAGTTGACCGTCCCCTACACCACCCCCCAGAATGGTTTGGCTGAGCGGATGAATAGAACCATCCAAGAGCATGTACGTAGTATGCTTAGCCATGTAGGCCTACCACAGAGCTTTTGGACTGAGGCAGTTAGTACAGCTGTGCATATCATAAACAGATTACCTTCTAGTGGTTTGGATTTCCAGGTTGCAGAGGAGGTATGGATTGGAAAACCTCCCTCTTATGCGCATCTTCGTGTCTTTGGATGTGAGGCATTTTTTCATGTGCCCAGGGACAAGAGAAGTAAGCTAGATCCTAAGAGTGTCAAATGCATTTTTCTTGGTTATGGGAATGCAGGCAAGATGGGTTACCGTCTTTGGGATCCGCAGGCGCGGAAAGTCATCTGCAGTCATGATGTAGTATTCCATGAAGACAAGATACATAGGCAGCCTGAGAGAGTTGTTGAGATCCGCGGGGTCATATTTTAGGAGGAACCAAGAGCTCCCGCACAGAAAATTGGATAGCCTATATCTGCAAGAGATGCTCATGGTTAGGGTGTTGGGCAGGCAGCAGGGCACACAGCAGAGCCTGATGTGAGATGGTCTACTAGAGACAGACGTCCACCTGACAGATTTCAGCCCTCGATGTATTATGTCTTGGTTACAGATGCAGGAGAGCCTTTCACTTATGATGAGGCTATGCTCAGGGGTGACAGTCACTCCTGGGAGAGGGCTATGCAGTCTGAGATAGACTCCTTGCATAAGAATCAGACTTGGGATCTGGTTTTCTTGCCTATGGGCAAGAAGGCTTTGCCATGCAAGTGGGTGTACAAGCTGAAAAGTATCCCTAGACACCCCAAGCCAGCATACAAGGCTACATTGGTAGAAAAGGGTTTTAAGCAGGAGCATGGTGTGGACTTTGATGAGGTCTTTTCTCATGTGGTTAAGATGACCACCCTGCGCTTAGTCTTGGCTTTGGTTACTCAGCTTGACTTGGATTTATACAAGATGGATGTCAAGACGGCTTTCTTACATGGAGACTTGCATGATGAGATTTATATGGAGTAGCCTACAGGCTTTACAGAACCTGGCAGGGAGCACCTAGTGTGCAAATTGAAGAAAAGTCTTTATGGCTTGAAGCAAGCACCTAGGGAGTGGTATCATAATTTTAATGTATTTATGCAGTCACAGGGCTACAACAGGAGTGCTATGGATCCGCGTCTTTACAGGAAGAAAGCCCATGATGGTTCTTTATTGATTTTGGTACTCTATGTGGATTATATGTTGATAGCAGGGAAAGCTCATGATGAGCTAGATGCTCTTAAGGCTCAGCTCAAGAAGATATTTGAGATGAAAGATCTGGGACAGATCTCTCACATACTTGGTATGCGCATTAGACACGACAGGCATCAGGGACTCCTCTACTTGTCACAGAGGGAGTACATCCATAAAGTCCTTGAGCGCTTTCGCATGCAGGATGTAAAGCCTATTGGTTGTCCATTGCCTTCTTATGTGAAGGTATCACAGGCTGATTGTCTGCAGACAGATGAGCAGAGGGCCGAGATGGCAAAGATTCCCTATACATCCGCAATGGGCAGTCTTATGCATGCCATGATAGCCACTCGTCCAGATATTTCCTTTGCAGTTGGTGTTGTGCCACGCTATATGGCTACACCTAGCAAGAAGCATTGGGATGCTGTGAAGGGTATCATGAGGTACCTAAAGGGCACTGCAGATATGTGCATATGCTATGGCAGTTAGGATACAGGAGTCATGGGATACACTGACTCTGATTATGCAGGACATGCAAATAGTAGGAAGTCCACTTTCGGTTATGTATTCAGCTATGCTGGAGGTGCTATTTCTTGGATGTCCAGGGTGCAAAAATGCATGGCCCTTTCTACTATAGAGGCCGAGTATGTTGTAGCCACTGGGGCTTGCAAGGAGGCCATTTGGTTGGGTCGTTTGGTTGCTGACCTTGGTATTGATGCTATCCCTACACTGCATTCGGATTCTATGAGTGCTATTCAGTTAGCCAAGAATCCGGTCTTCCATGCGAAGACGAAACACATTGAGGTGAGGTATCACTTCATATGTGGGGTCGTTGAGGACAAGTCTGTTGACCTTGTCAAGATCTCGACTGACTAGAATCCTGCAGATCTACTCACTAAAAGCCTCTCCTACAGAGCGCTTTGCCTTCCTCAGGAGGTTGATGGGCGTGGGATGAGATGATGTCTTTCCTCATCCTGTTGTACATGTGTACATGTTGTACTATCTTTTTTTCTTTTTCTTTTCACTTCTCACTAGGGCAGATTTGCCTTTAAGTGGGAGGTTGTTGGGGGTAAAGGCGCCTCCGCCTAGCCGCCCGTGTATTACTACACTAACAGTCACCACTATTACACACTGTAGGTGGCGGGCACCCGTCACCGTCACTTTATTCTTTGTTCTTTTAGTGACAATTTGAATAAAGGAAGGCCCGATCACACATTGTGACTGTTGGAGTTTCCATTTCTTATCTCTCTCTTTCTTACTCTTGCTCTCCTGCCATAGCTCTCGAGTGCAAGCTTCGATCCTTCTCACCTTTCATCTTGCCCATATAGAGCTTGAAATGGGGTCATTTGAAGGGATTGCTAGGCATTGATATCATTGTAGTTAGTGTTTGAGATCTAAGAGGTTCTTTTAAGATAAGTGCATTGAGAAATGATTTGCGGCTTAAAGCATCTGCAGCTACATTCTCTTTGCCCTGTCTATATTTGATCTCAAAATCATACCCTTGCAAGACTTTGATCCACCGACGTTTCCTTATATTTAGATCTGGTTGAGTGAAGATCCATTTAAGACTTTTATGGTCGGTTACTAGTGAGAATTTCTTCCTGAGTAGATAATATTTCCATAACTTAAGAGCGTGGATAATTGCAAGTAATTCCAAGTAATGAGTAGTATAATTTCTCTCGTGAGTCTTCAATTTTCTAAAGGAATATGCTATTGGATGTCCTTCCTACATGAGTATGCATCCCAAAGCAAGAGAGCTCGCATCGGTCACCACTTCAAATTCTTTGTTAAGATCGGGTAGTTTGAGGATCGGGACTGTGACTAAACTTAGCTTAAGCCTATCAAAGCTAGACTGTTCATCTTGGGTCCATTTAATGGCAACCTGCTTTTTGAGTAGGTCGATGAGGGGTGTAGCAATCGATGCATAATTCTTGACAAAGACCCGATACCATCCTGTTAAACCCAAAAAGCTACGAACTTCACTTACAGTGGTTGGAGGCATCCAGTCTTGTACATCCTTGATCTTGGCCGACGGATCTACTGAAATTCCCTTTGCTGAAACTATATACCCTAAATACTCGATTTGCTTCTTGAAGAACACACACTTCTTCTTCTTAGTATATAGCTTGTGAGTCTACATCGTCTCAAGAACTGTCTGTAGTTTTGTGACTCGTGACTTCTTTCAATATCCTTGGAATATGTTAAGATGTCGTCAAAGAATACAATGGCAAAATCATCAAGATAAGGTCTGAATATATCTTGCATTAATCTGTTGAAGGTAGCAAGGGCATTGGCTAATCCAAATGACATTACGATAAACTCGTAATGACCGTAGCTCATGCTAATCTTTCTTTACTATAGAAGGATGTATAGTTTTATTTGGTCATGCTAAAGGTTTTTTGTCCAAAGGTCTTTGTTTTTATATTAGATATGCTTAAGTTTTTTGTGTTTTCTTGTCTATCAAGCTTCTAATTATCTTGCTTTGTTTGTATATATAGATGGAAGGACACATTCTCATTTATCTTATTATAGGTGCCATTCTACTTTTAAATGGCATAGTAGTATTAAAAGGTAAATCTGACACTCTAACTTTGACTTCGTTTTGACTTTACCTTCCACATTTACTGTTAATAGTACATTTTTCTTACTATTTCTTCACATGTGTATCTTTGGCTTAGTGCTTTTGCATCTAGACATCTACATCAAGAATTGTTGTTGTCATTCATTGTGTATACATTGGCATCTAAACATCTACACCAAGATTTCTTGTTCTCAAGCCAAAAGTCTATAAGACTTATGCTCACCAAAGGCATTTGCATATGGTCCAATTTATGTAATAATCTACTAGACTATGATAATGTTATCTTTGCTTAGTGATCCTTTCTAGGCAGTAGTCAAATTGCATGCAAACATGGTCATAGTGCCCCCGAGTAATTCACTATATTTATACCCTCTATATCACATGCATTCAAGGCCTATTTATAAATATTCTTATTTGTAAAAAAAATTAAATAAAATATAACCCTTTTTATGGGACCCTTTTGTATGTTTCAAAATACATTAAAATAGTATTTTAAAAATCCCTTATGTTGATTCCACATGATACATACATATATTTATGACTGACCTCCCTAGGCATAATGCTCATGAGAAAGTATAGCTATAAGAGGTCTTAACAAACAAAATTATGGATTGGCAACCTTAATAATTACCATTTGCCATAACTGCCATCTAGGACTGAGATATTAAGGCAACTAGAATGACAAGTCATCAATGCTTGTGAAAAAAGTGTTGTGAGTGCATCTCTCCATTGATTCTCAAAATAATAAGAGAAGAGCTGGCAAAACAAGAAGTAGAGGAAAACAAAGGGAGGCAAAATTAGGCGAAGTAAGGAAGAATAAGAAGACAAAGGAAAGTAAGAAAGAAGAATAAGATGGAGGAATAGGAAAAGGAAGGAGTAGAGAAAGAAGAAGAGGAGGAGCATAAGCATGAAGAAGGAAAAAGAATGAAAGGAGTAAAAGACAAGGAAATAAAAAAGTAAACTAGGAAAGGAGAAGGATAACAAGTAAGCAAAAAAAGAAATCAAATTAACCCAAAAAAAAGCAAGAAATAATCGAGGGGGATTCATAATTTACTTTAAAAGCCACATTAATTAGGCTTTAATTTTTAGAATTCTAAAGTTATAAACAATCTTTATCAAAAAAACAGGTCTTAAGCTGGAATGAGGAGAGGAAAAAGACAATGAAATGAGGATCTTGAAGTCCTCCCGATGACACACATGCATGCCGCCTATGAGAACGGGCGAGGTGCGTTGATACGCAAGAAGCGCCACGCGACGTTTCATCTCTCTCTCTCTCTCTCTCTCTCTCTCTCTGTGCAGCGTCGACGCTTGGGCTTCACTGCGGCACATAATTTATTGATCGTCAAGTAAGCGGCTTGTCATTGTTTACGGACGGATAAGAGGCCAATAGGGCGTGAAGGGTGTGAAGGTGAGGAGGCCTCTCTCTCTCTCTCTCTCTCTCGTAATTTGGTCTTCATTATCTATATGATCTGATACCAGTCACTGCATTGTTGCCTTATAATTTCATCAGGCGATAAGAAGATCGAGGAGGAGGAAGAAGAAGAAGAAGAAGAAGAAGAAGAAATGGGGAGCTCATCGACATGCAAACATTGTCTCCTGCTGAGGGAGCTGCAGCTCCTCGTGTACATAACGCTTGCCGCGGCCCTAATCACACAGCAATTAGGCACAGTGACTGGCGTCCATGGCCAGCTGAGCTGCGACGGGAGGCAGTCGGGGATAGCAAACATGGACTGCGTGATCGCAATAAAGGAGCTGGCGCAGGACGTATTCACGCTGCGGCCGGGTCACTTCATGCAGGAGGTGTACGGCACGTGCAGGGCCCGGGTGACCAACCATGGCAAGCTCCCCAAGAAGTTCTATCAGGACTCCGTCACGCTCGGCTTTGCCGACGTCCTCTACGAGTGCGTCCGCTCCAAGTCCCACTCCGGAACTGTCATCAATGGCAACAACATCAGCTACTCCCTCACTCGCGCCCACTCGCACTATAATTAGCTTGTGTTGCACCCTCACACAACCTCACTTCATCTAAAGTATCTACTTGCTTATTATTACGTCTGTCCTATAAACTTGCCTCTCATCATTTTCGCATAAACTTGCTTGTGGATCAAAGCATGAACTTGCTTATGTTGTATCCTCAACTATATCGAGTATAAACTTGCTTAGTAGCATCAATAGAGATTCCTCATCATGAATATCACTACAATGGTATTATCATCAATAAATCTTGCTTTTCAATACAAGCTTACCACATCAAAGTCTAAAGTTGCCTTTTATCATTAGTCCTACTTATCAATCAAGGAGTACCATAACAATATATAGATGGCACAATTTTGAAGCTAAGGATCAATTTATAAGTTTACTTTATCTAGCTGAAATGTCTAAAGTACCTACCTTGACATAAAGAGTAGACAAATGTCTTCTTTTTTTTAGCTGAGAAAAAGAACATACACATGGAAGTAGTTGTAATATAGTTACACTTGGACAAAGTAGGCTTGACATATTGCATGATTGATGTTAAGATGTAGTACAACAACTATGGAATGATGAAACGAATTTTAACAAGATCTTACACCATATAGTAGAAGTTTTAATATTTGAAGTGTCATATAGCCATGATGAGGTTGTGATCTATGCAACATGCATGATACCATAGGGATTGAGTAAGGATGCTACATAAACATTTCCTGCATATCACTATGAAAGTAACCCTATGAATGCATAAAGGCATCAAAATTATGGTATTATTTCCTACTTGTCTGCTTAAGTCCATAAAGATTCTTCCTCAATTTGCACATTAGGGATTCCATTTCTTTAAAGCCATTATGCTACTACATATAAATGTACTCATACAAGTCTCCATGAAGAAAGGTTGTTTTCACATCCATCTGGTATAAGTCCATATCTATGTGTGCAACCAAGGCCAATACCAATAGAGAATATCTCATCAAAATCAACTCCCTTCTCCTAATTACAACCATTAGCAACCAATCTCACCTTATATGCTAGCTTAGGGAGATAGGGATACTCTTGAGCTTGTACATCCACTTGCATGGCAATGCATATTTTCCATTGGATAAAGGAATCAAATGCCATGTATGATTCTTTTGTAGTGAATTGTACATTGATTGCATGGCTCTCCTAAGAGTGACTATTACCTCTGTGTATACTACCATCTATCAACATGACATAATGTATAGAGGGCTCAAAATGATTAGAAGTATATGAAAATTTAATGGAGTATCTCAAGACTAGCTCTAGGGCTTATATGGCCTATCCTCTCTATCCAACATCATGATCTTGCACAATATGTGGATCTTAGGCTACTGCATCATTAGTCGTAAGAGGTTTTCTAACAAGGGCTGGCTATACTATAACAAGAGGCTCCTCCTAAAATATTACCCTATGTACTTTACTCGCCTGGTGTGGTTTCATATGCATCTTTTCCTCATGGAATATGACATTATGGCTATGGATAACCTTCCAAGCCTACAAATCTCAAAGGCATGAATGCCCATCTCACCTACATCATCATATCTAGGAAAGATGGATTTGATGGACTTTGGATTCAACTTATTATGCTTGTCTTTGGGAATATGGCAGAATGCCTCATAGCTAAAGACTCGCAATTGTGCATATAAGGGAGGTTTACCAAACCATATCTCCTCTACAACTGATCTATCACTAAAAGTAGTGCATAGAGATCTATTGATGAGATGAATAACAATAATAATTGCCTCAACCAAAAAGTCCTATGATAAGCCTACTTGACTAAGTATACTACATACTTTTTCTTGGATAGTTCAATTCATATGCTCTAGATTACCATTTTGGGATGCGATATATGGGGTGGTAAATTGAAATTTAATACCCATTAGGGCCAAAAACGCTTCAAAAAAGGCACTTGTAAGAAAATGATTAAGTTGCTAATTAGTTGAGATTTTGGAAGAATGAAAACGCCAAATTTGGTTGCTCAGATGTGATTAATGAGAGAATATTGAATTTATCAAAGAGCTGAGCCATTAATTGTCCCTCAAATTTAATTTATGTCAGTGTCACCTTTTCGGCCATTTTTTGTCTTGGAACTTGGGAGAATTTGTATTTTCGAGAAATGTCCACCTATATCGCGATTTGTCTACTCCTGCATCTTCTTTTCACACGCTCTTTCTCCATTCTCTCTCGCCATTCTCTTCTTTGTGCTCACTTTCTTATCACTGCGATCGTTGATCTACTAAAATGTTTAGCAACACCTCTGCAAGTGATACAAATGCGAGCACATGCAAATACAAACTTACCATCCAACTAGATCCAATTTATTCATCTTGGAGAAGTATACATTGTCGAGTACTAACAGATGAGATGGAGGCCAACAGATTGTGAACTCAAGGAAAGAAACATATAGATTTGTGGGTAGATGGAAATATTTATCCAAAGGATCCTTCAATAGGTAAACCTCCTAATTTTTTTAATATTCATGACTACGTGAGATATGTTGGGGAAGGTTATAATGGGATGCTTGGGTATTGTAAAAGCTTACGCTCTGCATCTTACACATACATGGCTTAGATGAATGAAATGAAAAAAACATTATTTATTGCAGAGACAAGCATTTTGGAGCTAACAAATAAGATTGATGTTTTGAAAAATGCTAATAAGTCATTACAAGACAAGTTAGCACATTTAAAGAAAACTCCAATAGGATTAAGAGAGAGAAAGAGACCATTAAAAAATATAACTAGCTTGTGTGAGAGAGCAAAGAAAATAAGATTGAATCTTGCAAAAAAATATGTCTCCAACATGTCGGGTATAAATATTCGTGAGAGTGAGGAGAGAATCAGTTTTTTAAAAGAGACCATGAATAAGAATGATATTTTTAGGATTCTTAGGTCACCTCAAAATATGGATTTGAGAGGCACAACTCTCAAAGAATTAGTGAAGGATTTAAAGGACACAGTAAAACCAAGCGAAATTGTAAAGACATCTGATACTGTGGGCATTAGTCGAAAAGGTTATCGGGCTATCTCAAGATTATGGTTTAAAAATCTAAAATGTAATAGAATAACTGCATTTGGGTTACCTCGAGCCCTAAGAGTATCGATTGTAAGGATTTCCATGAATCGTAAGATTCCACAAGTTTTCGGGGAATACATTCATATTGAAGCATCTATGCCATATGAAAAGACAAAAAGAAATTCTAGTTTTGAATGCAATGTATTTAACAATATATGGGTTGATCTAAGAAGAGTGCAAATTGCAATGGTTCATATGTATAGACTCACATTGGAGGAATGTCACGGTGTTTTAAAGTTTGCATTGAAGTTAGATGAAGCACAAATTCAAAAAGGATAAAATATGGAAAGAGTCGGCATTTGCATCATGAACAGGGCATTGGAATACAACAATGGTGGGGGTCAAGCACCAGTGCATAAGTCCCAGTCAGAGATGGAGATTTGGTGGGTTGGTGCAGCTCAGGTACCAATTGAGAATCATGAAACACTGAAATGGTTGTTTACTCATACAAGTATTCCAAACATTATTAAGTCTCAAAGTGAAGGAGAAATGTTAGTTGTTGATGGGGTTGGTAATTTTAATGTGGAATGGCACATGAGCGCTGACTTGAAAACTATCAAATGTATGCTTGGAATATGTAATGGGGCAAATGCAAAATATCCTTGTATTTATTGCATGGAAAGTGTTGGGTCTAAAAATTGGAGCAACTTGCACCTTGTAAGAAGAGCCCCAACTAGAGACTCTATAGATATAAGTTTCAAAAAAAAAAAGGAAGATATATGGGATCCAATTCTTTCAAATCCTCTTACTAATGTTCATATATGTACTTTGCATGCAGAGATTAGAATTATTGATAAACTTCTCCGGTTGCATCTTGACTATGCATACTCAATTAAGCCTTTGTCTTTATCGAATGAGTATATTGACAAATGTGAGGCATTACTCTCTAAAATGGGTTTTCATGGAGGTCAATTTCATTTAAGAAAATATCCAACACTTTCATGGTAAACAAGAGATGTCTTGGCTGATGTCTCAATGGGAGGCTCAAAAGCTAGACGATTTTTAGGTAACCATATAGGAAAACAAGTGAGCATTACTTGGGAGCATTGGAGAGAGCTGTGTGGGATAATGACAAACGTTGGTTGACCATACCACGACTTACATTTCTAAGGATGGAGGTTTGGAGACATGTTGATGTCTTCCTAAAGCTCCTCAAGCAACAAACCAAAACGTACATGTGTCCAGAAGAGTTTAAATGTTCGATTACAAATCTTGTTCAGGCAATAAAGGAGGCATGGGGAGAGAAAGATATCACTTTTTATTTGGTAAGAGAGAATATTTAATCCAAGCTTTCTTCGATAAAATTTCCATTGGCAGAAACTGATTGTTACTCTTATGAATTTGCAGCATATCCTTCATATCCATGGGCCTTACTTTGTGGAGGAGCAAGGCCCCCTCGCAACTTATAGCGGCCAAGGCATGGAAAAATCTCACTATCAAGCACGTACAAGTTTTTTTCGAAGCACAAGACATGGAGGTGGAGTTACAAAAAGCAATGCTCTTGAGGAGCTATTCAATTGGTTTTTTCTACGACAGCTTCAAAGAATGAATACTTCAACTTAAGAATTCATAGTATTTTTCGACGACAACTTCAAAGAATGAATACTTCAACTTGAGAATTCCAGAAAGGAAAGTACAAAGCTAGCTCTCAGGAGCCTTTACATCATCCTCCCTTTCCGGGATATTTCCTCTATGCCAAAGCATAAGATGAGAGGGCCACCCAACTCTAGAAGCAGAGAAACCAGGACCATAACCAAAAATCCTAATTGTTGCAGTCTTCTCCAAAAGCATCACCTTATGTGCATTGTATTGTAACCTAGAGAACCAAGTAGCCTTGTAAGTGCCTTAATACATAGTATAGGCCATGTTGCTTCTTCTGAGAAGATGTTATGAAAAACCAAGAAAACATGCAGATCAATCCTTGCTAAGTAATACCAACTCTTGTCCCTTCACCCTGTCCCAAGAAGTTATCAAAATCTTCAATATCCAACTGTAAAAAAAGATAAATGTCAAATGAATGTTGAAATCAAACATATTAATGTATATACATCTTACAAAATTTTAGATAATAGTACCAATTGATTTTCATAATTTTCTAGCTTGGTTGGATTCCATATGTTAATTGATGATTGTGCCTCATTGGTATCTTCCAATTCTTTAACATATTGCGACTCTTCTATTCAAAAATGGGAAATTCCAAGTTAGTCTTGAAGACCGTGGAATTCCTCTTCAGTAATTCCATACTCTTCCTCAGCATTCATTTGCCTTACGAAAACAAAGAGAAAGCGCATCCCCTACTTCAATAAACTTGTCGTCCGTAATTTCAGTGTCAAGTTTAAGTAACTCTTCTTTCGATTCATTTTCGACGTCAACAATGCCATTTGCAGCATCAAAAGCCTCTACAATGATGGCTAAATAATAATCCTCCCTAAGATTGAAGAGCCTTTGAATGTCTACTAGCAGTATGTATTCTTTGTCCTTGATAGGGAAAGTTGGAAGTGAAGCAACAGTATAAAAAGAAGAGTCAGAAACAAGATCTACATTTGCATGGTTTTCTTCAATAATGGTCTCAGCTTTGAATCGGGCAACATCTAGTTTGCCAGCAATATTTGCTTCTTGCTCAGGGTCCAAACATTCCTCTGCATCCTTGTCATTTGCTACCTCGTCCAAAAGGCAAAAGCTGGAACATTTTGGACCTTCTAATTATTTCTCATCAAATTTCACAAGATATTTTACAAGAGAAAATGCAATGAATGCAGCTGTTTTGGACATAAGCCTGCATTTCCTAGAATGAGCAGAACAAAACAAATTTGAGGTACAAAACCGGTCAAGAGAATGAGATGTACACTTTCTTGAAAACGAGTACTTCTTTGAAGGTGAGCTCCCAATAGGTATGTGAACATATTCCTTTGCATCCTTTTCAACCACTGGAAATGCAAGACTTTCAAACTCAGAAAACTCCTCCAAGAAAAACTTCTGACATGAGTTCAATACATGGTCAATATCCCAGTCAGGGTTGAAAATATCATTTGCAGTTCCGTAATAAGATAACTCCATGCCATTCTGAAGAATAAAGTCTAGGAGCATTTCAGATGGAGAAACATCTGTGATCTGAGACAATCCAGAAACCCTCAATGGTGACTTGCCTTTGATTGGAGACTTCTTAGGCATTCCCACACTTGCTACTGAACAAGAGGAGGAAGCTGTGGGAATTTCAGGGGAAAAGGCAGCACAACCAAGAGCTCTTGTTGACCTTGATGACAATCTTCTTCTTTTTTTAGAAGGGGTTACCTACTCTCGGGAGCCTACAATATCCTTAGGCTCAGACATGAGTGAAAGTATGATACCGCACGAAAGTGTGCAACCACTCCACGAGGGATATGCCTTCTCGCTTCATATTTACTAGACGACGATACGATGTGAATTTGGCAAAGCGAACTCAAGAACAAATATCTCCTCGCTTCGTATCAAGGGGTAAACAAAATCACGGAAATTCACATAAGAAACCTTGAAAGTGGACCTCAACTCTAAACAAGCTTGTAAATTTGTTAAAAAAAAAAACATAAATGTCTAACAACCGTGTTTACATAGAGCGAAAAATATTTGCCATGTGCGATGCCACATAGACAGCCACGTGGATGGCCCGCACAAAACCTAACCAATTAAACACTGCCACGTGTCACGGACCCCGCAGTTATAAAAGATCGATTGTAGCTTACGTGACTCACTTTTCAAATCCAGAGCGCGAATACACAGCCACATCGAGATACACAGTCGAATACACAGTCATCGCAATTACGGCGCAAGGAGTTGTTTTTTTAACATGCACTTAAACATAGTCGTGATGTATCAGTAATAATCACAAATACGGCGCGAGCAGGTGCTTTTTTTAACATGCGCTTCATTGTTTTCGTGCCGTATCGAACAATGCAAATCTGCGCTTTTCGTTGTTTTCACGTCGTATACTTCACCACAAATACGGTGCGAGAGGTTACTTTTTAAAGCTTCGTTTCGATGCATTCGTGTCATATCTGTAAAATCGTGCTTTAGCCTAAGGCAATAAGGAAAATACAACGCAAAGATTAGAATTTTTACCCACAGTTTGTTGCCATCGCAAACATGCTTTTTCTCTTTGCAAATACAACGTGAAGATTTTAATTTTTGACCCACGTTTTGTCGCTATCGCGCCGTATTAGTCATCCGCAAATACGGCGTGAGGAGCTTATTTTCAAACCTGGGCTTTTTCACCTATCGCGCCGTATTTGTTATTTTTCTTTGGGCATTTTTTACTCATAGTTTTTAAATGTTCTAACAAGTCTCATTTTTCTGCATGTTCATGGCTAGAACAAAGCAGACTGCAAGAAAGGTGTATATAGACAGCAAAGAGAGTGAGGAGGAGACAAGGCTTTCAGCTTCTCAATCTTTCCATCTTGAGATCCCACCTACCCCTGGTTGCCCTCAGATCCCACCTACCCCTGGTTGCCCTCAGTCTCCTGCCATGGAATCTAAACAATCTAGTGCAGAGATAGTGTCTTCTCCTGCCCAGAGTCAGCTTCATCTTGTACAGTCCAACCTTACAACAACTGCTAAGTTTCCAACCACCCTTCAAGCCCCTATTCAACAAACAGAGCAACCAGGACCCTCCTATCCCCATGGAGAAGAAGAATCTTCCAAGCCGAAGAGAAAGAGAAAGTCTAGATTTTTTAATGTTCAGAAATGTTTTAGTGAGATAACGAAGGCACAAAGAGCTACACAGCATGTGATTCCAAAGACAGCATTTATTAGGGTTGTCAAAGATATTTCTTTTAGATTATCAAGGGTGTCCACTGAAGTTGGCATGCAAAAAAAATGGTAGCTTGCAGCCATTCTTTGCCTTCAGGAGGTTGCTGAAGACTTCGTTATTGATTTTATGAACGATGCTTACATTGCTGCTGCCCACGCTCATAGAATGACTTTGATGAACAAAGACTTTAGTATGGTTAGCAAAATCATGTATAGGTTCGACAAGGTATTGAGGCCTTTGCCCACTACTGATAAAAAAGCATTTGTCCAAAATTGTCTAGGAGAGCAAAACGGCCAACGATTGAGGACGTGACACATTTACACCCTGCAAAGACCACCTCCAAACAAGTGTCTGCCTATCAAAAACCTAAAGAAGTCGCCCATCAAGAACAACCACAAGAGACTATAGAGTCATAGGATGAAGTTTACAAGAGAAAAATCGATGTCCTTGGGCCTGTCAATCTAAAGAGAATGGATGGGGTATACGGGCAAATGGTTGTGAATGTCTCTTGCACTTTTTCAGAAGACTATCTTAGTATTTCCCCTGAGGACAAAGGAATGTTTGTTAAGAAATATATTCAGTTGTCAGATTCAGTAGTCTTTTGTTGTATAAGGTAAGGATTTTTGGCTCAAATTTTTTTAATTGAATGATAGTTTTGTTTTTTTCATTGCAATTGACATTCATTTGGTTTTGCTTTTGATTTTAGGGCGTTGATTTCTTCTCTTAGCCAAGAAATCTCTAAAACTATATTTATCCGCTAATCCATTGTTATCAGTGGAATTGTTTTCAAAATCTCCTTCAAACCTAGAATTATTTTTCAGATCATTTGATCCAATTACAAACTACCATATTTTTTTTCCTTGTGTTGAATGGTATGCAATTTCGCAAAGGGTTTAATGTATACTTCTTTATAGTATGCATTTATTACTAACATTTTACTTTGCAGAGAACATTGGAGCTTAATATATATTGATATTTTCACTTGAGAAATTATCCTTATGAACTCTCCGAGGGGTATCCACGGTCAAGTAAAAATGTGTGTTGAATAAAAATCCTCACTTTTTGGTTTATTGTTTATTTTGTTTATTATAAGTTTTTTATAACATGTTTCCATTGACAGTGCGGGGAGGCTAGTGATAACCTTTTTGGATACTACATATGAGGATATTGGTGATCCTAAAAAACCATATAGTTTTCTCTTACAAGAAGTACCCTTACAAAATGATGCGTATTCTTGTGGATGGAGAGTAATTTCAAATGTTTGTAGGACAATAGATTCAAAGATTCTCAAGATAGATGGGGTTAATGTAAGTATCTTTCACATTCTGTTTTGAGCAATGTTATTAGATTTTGAGCAACAACATTATTATCAATTTCTTTGTTTTTACTCCTACAAGTACGAACTATCACTCACCTTACAAACTTATTACAATTTTCCTTGCAGTGTAAAGATTACCCGATTCATACACATGGTGGATAAGAGAGAGATGTATTGAGTTAATTTTGGATAGGGCAATCACGCCAGTGGACCCCGACTCTCCTCCAAATAATTCCTTAACTAAGAGTAAGGCAAAAGGCAAGTCATCTGGAAAGACAAGTAAGGCAAGCTCCAGAAAGACAGAAATGCCAACACTTTCTCATCCATCTTCTCATCTACCCCCTCAAGAGAAGAGAGCCCCTATCCAAGTTAAATTCTTCAACCAACCAAAAAACAAAAAGCCACTGCGACATCAAGATCTATTTTTTCAAAAAGTGACGAAGAAGTTACAATGATGAAAGAAGACAAATAGATACAAATGGCAAGATCTTTTTATATCTACACTTCAATTTTGTAACCCTTCATTCAATGAAAAGCTTTTTGTCCAATGTAATGTTTTCAATTTTATGGCTCAAAGCTTACAATCGAAGGAGGCAAGCAACTCCTACAAGAGAAAAAGCGTTTAGCTCTTTTCCCTAATACTTTACTGTTTACTTTGAACTTATATTCTGGGGATGTACAGTCTAGCATCTCCAAGGTATCCCTTACATCTTTAAGATTTCAATTGGAAGTGATATTTATTTTCTTTTCTATAACTTGCACCTTAAGATTGAAGGGCATGCAATCTATATCTGAATCCAAGGGAATCCACATGCCTAGTTTAAGTTTGTATCTCCTATAATCAAAACCCAAAGCAAGAGTTTGTCATGCTATATTATAACACAGAGACAAGGATTGGGGGCATACAACATACACCTCATGGTGTTGCCCTTATGGTCAACATCTCTAGATTTCCAAAGCTTCCCTATAATGTTATCTAGTTCTGTGCTTGCAAAATTTCTACTGAGCCAAGATACTTTTGTTCTCTATAAGTTTGCTATTTTGAAGCAACCCACAAAGATATGTAAGGGGATAAACCATGACAGGCGTATTCTTCTTGAGATCCTTCCAGCTGTCATGGACTTTTGAATATCTTGACATATTTTGAATTTAAAACTATGCATGGTTGCCTTAACAGGAACCTCCCAAATAAGGGAGGAGAGACTTGGCAATGGCAAATCCTCGATATGTCCATATGTATCCTCTTTAGATAGAACCACATATTGTGCATAATATATAAAAATTATTCTCTCCTTGAAAGAACAGACAGTCTCATCGGCATATATAATGTCCACAAATGCCTTATGAATCACATTCAAAGTTCCACTCAAACTCTCCACAGGTTTCCATTCAATACTTGTTGATGGAAATATATCTACAACGAAGAATTCAAAAATAATACTTGCTTAAATTTTTTTAAAAATCAAATATGTCATCAACTTAAGACTTACAATGTGTTTGCTGGCAAACACGTTCATTAGGAGATAAGTGCATATCTCTGGCCATGTAAACATGTTGCACTTTAACTAACCACCCTTCATGCGTACTTTTGAAAGCAATGATACACCCTTTCCAGTGATGTTTTATATCCTCTCTTTTTCTTCTTTTGACCTTGTGAGAGCCTTTGCAAGAGGGCAACATGATCACCCAATCGTTTATGCAAAAGGTTTTGGGCTCCCATTTTCCGTCTACTCCTTGGCCATAGACAGTGCAGGAGTTTACTAAACGAGACGGGCGCCTTTTGGATGCCATACTTAGATTGAAATTGCAGAGAAAAGTGCTCACTGAGAAAGGCAAATGAGCAAAGAAAGAAGCTCACTGAGAAAGACGAATGAACAAAGAAGAAATAGTGAAAAGACTAATGAAAATATAGTTAGGGCGCCAAAAGCTCCTGACTTTCAAAAAAGTTAGTATTAACTTCACAACATCGTTATCATAACTGGTTTTGTCAGATTTTACAATTAAATAAGGACTTCGGGACCATCAAAACATGTCAGAGTTTGGAGATTTTGGCTAAAAGAGAGAAGAGAACCACGGAGTCCACTCTACTATCTCTAAAAAGGAGGAGACAAGAATACCATATTCTTGCACACGTGGCAAACTCTCTTTGGCCCTTTCCTTAATCCCATGATTAACAAAAGTGCATTTTTTGAAGCATTTTTGGCCCTAATGTCCTTTAATCATAAAGCTACATAAATACCTTAGAGAAATGCTCATTCCCATTGTTAGATCATAGATATTTCAACCTATGTCCACATTAGTTCTCAACCATAACAAGAAAGCACTGAAACATTTTTTGCTTAATGAAATAGGTCTAAGCCTTATGTGAATAATCATCAATAAATGTGACAAAAAACTTAGTACCACCTAATGATTGATAAGGTATGGGATCACAAACAACTAAATAAATAAGAGCCAAAGGCTCACCCATGTGCATACATCTAGACTTTTTACGAGAGTTACATAATTTACATGCTATATGAGCAATGATTACAAGAGTCAAAACATGAGCAATCAAGTGGTAGCAAATACTAAAAATGAGTGAGTACTTTCATTTCTTTTAGGGATATATGCCCAAGACGACAATGCCAAAGAGATACATGAGGAATATTGATCACGACCAAGACATGATCATCAATAGATCTAGATATAAGCAAATGATATAGGCTACCAACCTTGGTACCTCTAGCAAAAACAAGAGTAGCACAAGTGATCTTCCATACAAAATCACCAAAAGAGACATGGTATCTATCATAATTTAATTGTGCAACTAAGATAAGGTTTTTAGTCAAATTCGAAACATAACATATATCATGAAGCACAAGAGGAGCATCAATGCCAATAATATCACTTATGCCAATGATATCCAATGTAGTGTCATCTTCAAGTCTAACAAAACCCATAATAGTAATGTAGTTGTGAGACCAATGACAATGTGGCACACTATAGAATGAAGTCCCCAAATCAAGAAGCCAACATTGAGTAGCACCAAGCGATGAAGTAACAAGTATGTAATCATCTCAATTATACTCTAAGGTATTTATATCTTTTATCCTAATACTAGACTTATGAACAATATTGCAATCATCATAATATTTAATATTATCCTATGCTTGCCTTTTTCATAGCATATGACCATGAGACTTACTGTGAGACTACCCATGAGACCTGGATTGAGACTTCTATAAGTCTCTACCATGGTTATTGTTTTGATTTCCACCATTTATGCCTTTCATGGTAAGTGCACAGGAAGTATGTGATGTATCAATATTCTTCCTATTCACTTACTTTATGAGCAAATCACTCTTTATATCATTGCATTTAAAAGCATCTTTATGAGGATTAGTACTCATAGCAATATGGAATGTATCCCAAGACTCTAGCAATGTGACAAGCAGGAACAAGGACTTTATGTTATCCTCAAACTGAATGCCTTCTGAGATATTCTCAAAACAAGACTTTCATGAGCATGTAATTGTAAGAGAATATGTATAATAGCACTGCTGCCCTATTTTCTTGTGCTTATAATAATATATTCCAACATAAGGGAAACTACAAAGAAGCCTCTATTCATCCTTTAAAGATATCTCAATGCTCAGCTTCATACATGTAGTGTATGCCATGTAGAATGCTTCTACCTTCAATCCTAATCATGAGCAGGCTTCTATCCTAGAAAACCCCTAAAAATATATGACTATAGTAGCTAAAAATAGATGCAAATTGTCCAAGATATCAACTCCACATTTTTTTTCCATCTTTGGAGAGCTTACAATGGCTATGTGAGAGGTAGCCATAGCCATGTTGCTTGAAATAGTTGAAATAATAAGCAGCATTCCTCATGCCAAGTGGAGAAGATTGGTTGCAGTGTTGACTCCATACATTCTCTAAGATCATGTTTTGTGGCTTAGAGTGGAATCCTAAAAATCTTGGTGGACTTTTAGCTTGTTTACAAGTTGCCTTTTTCCTACTCAAGAGTGATCAAATATCTATGTAGTTATGTTAATATAGTATTCACACACCCTATTTACATAAAATTTTAAGTGATTGCATAAATATTCAATCCCTAGTTAGACATGTCTCCCTAAGTCATTTGCAAGTTTTCCATTTATAATTCATCATCATTTTCTTAATGTTAGCTACTCAATCAATTTTAAAGTAAGATGAAAAAGGTTCTTTAGCATGAAGATTGCAACTACATCAACTGCCACATGTGGTACATAGGAGAACCATGTTCTTTAACAAGCACTACTTGCTTGGACTCTAGATTTTGACCATCCTATCCTTCAAGGTACTCCATATGATCTTCATTAATTTAAGATTCCTTTCCTTCCTTAGCTAGCATCATGAATAGAAGACCCCATGGAGCACTTCTAACTACGTACTAGCCTAGTTAAGCATGCGCACTCGCAATATATTTGCACCATTACATATACATGGTTTTTGGTCCTTAAATGTGAGACAATACTTTAGGCTTGTTTCGAGTTTTGATTGGATTTTTTTCATCTCTTGAATCAACAATATTCTAAGTCTTATGTTCAAGGCGAAATACTAGTACTTTTCTGTAGCAAGTGAATGCATGTGAGGTTCGACTTTACAAATATAAAACTTCATGGATAATCCTAAGCTGTCACTTTTATTTCAATGCTAAATCTCCCATCTTAATTATGAAATTTCCCATTCATTTCCAAATTACCATTCAAGCTCTATTCATCAAAAGGACTTCTATAGGTTTTGCCACCAAGGATAGACTCAATTGCCATCTACCACTATATCAACAATATCATTCGAACCATTCGCAGGATATTATCATCATTAATCATACTACTTCATCGGTAGTAGGTATTACTCCTTCAGCCATCAAAGCTTCTTCATTGATCATCCCAACATTCTGCATCTTGGTTGTAAGCTACATCATGCTACATTTGATGTAAGTACCATGGGATTGGCACTCATCTCGGAGGGCTAGCACTTCTCTCCATGGGGAATAATGTTAATAGATAATGTGGAAGGCTATAATCAAAGATAAAGTCAAGGAAATTCAAAGGCAATCAAAGCGTAAGTGTTGGAATTATTTTTGAAAGGATATTATTGTTAGAACTGCAACATATTATTTTTGAGGACTTGTATTACTTGCAGTACTTCATGGACACATCATATTCATAGTGTGTATTATTCTGTTAGAACTAAGCTCACTCTCATGAATATTTTATTTCACCTATACTTGTAATTTTTGTATCTACAACTATTTTAAAGGTTGTTGTGCACATGGAAATGCAATTAGAATTGCATAGGCTAGGTCTAATTAGACTAAGGTACAAGCAAGATTCAAGGATTGATTGGTCTAGATCCCTGCAAAGTGGATAGGATGCTCAAAAGGGGTGCAAACCCTAATTCATAGTTGTGAAAATACTAAAGTACATACAAAGTGCCACCCTAGAGAATGACCTAACCCTAACCCTAACCCTAACCTTGGTCTATATAAGGGTGGGAGATGTTAATTGTATTTGTCATTTTGATTGGAGGTCTTGATTGTATTTATCCTTTTAGTGTATCCATGTTGAGAGTGAGAAAAAGAGAAAGTGAGAGGTGTGTTGAGTGAGGGATTGGGGAAAAGTAAAGCTCTATAGGTTCTTCTTACTTTTCTTCTTCTTCTTCTTCTTCTTCTTCTTTCCATTCACGGTAAAGGTTTAAGTTTGAAGTTTTATGTGAGATTGTGAGAGAGTGAGAAATTTGGTGTGGTAAAGCTCTTCTCCATCTTCTTTCTCTCCTCCTTCTTCTCTCGATGTTATACTTGATGGTGGATGCAAACGAGCGATGGTATTGGATTGTTTTGTTCGAGTTGTGCAACCATCTTTGGGTCTTCAAGATTTTAGACTAAAATGTAGAAAGATAAGATAGGTGAGTTTACTCCACCTCTAAGCTAGTCTTTTGTTCTTGCTTTGCAATCTCCTGATTATTATGTGTTTAGGATAGCAAGGTGCAACCTTATATGAGCTTGACGTGATGTAGCATCAGAAGGCCTAGGATATATAGGGCCAAGTAGTAACCTGGTTTTGGGTTAGTTGTAGCCTTTTAGAGCAATGATCATGTATTACCGTAAATTTACTTGTTTGCAAAAGAATACTTTTGTGTGTGTACATAAATATATGTATAAATAAACCTTGTTTAAAGGCAAACTAATGAAGTTATTTTTACATAAATAGGCATATAAATGAACCCTATGTAAAGGTGAATCAATGAAATTATTTTTACATTTTTTTAATAGCATGAGTAAAATACTTCCTTAGATACCTAAACTATATTTCATTTTAATCAAGAGAGTTAGGTGGATGGATTCCTCGATGGGCTATCTTATGGTTGGGTGAATTCCATCAACTAGGTGGATTCCCGAATGGATTCGGTGAATCCAGTCCTAGGATCACCAAGTTGTAGATCTAATATAGCATTGTTTTAAGGAGTTGGGGACTTTACCTCATCGGCAAAGCGGTTGATGCTCAACTTACCCTTGTTTCTCACTCTTATTGAAGCAAGTGTGGTGCTTGTTTACATCAAGCTTACAATGGGTTACACAATAGTGATCCAACATAGCTTGATGCTAGACTACTATAGAGATATTAGTCCAATCATTAGAAACCCTAGGTCAATCCTTGTGGGATAAGGCCAGAATGCTTCACTTGTAAGGTAGACATACAAAATCCCTAGTCATATAAATTTGAATGTTCATTGTAACTTGGTGTAACAAGTGGGATACACACCAACTAAGGTTTAGACACCCCGTCACATTGACCGGGGTATTTAAGGTGTAAGAGCCCTAGATTATGGCAACCAGTTATTATCAAGATCATACTCTTCACCTTCATCTCCAGCTTCCATGGCTTCCCCCTTCCTTCTCTCCTCTTTTCTCTCTTTTTCTCTCTTCTTCTAGTCTTCTTTCTTCTTCTTCTTGCTCTCTTTCTCTCTCCTTAGCTCTTCTTCTCTCTCCTCTTAGCTTCTTTCATTACAAGTGGTATCAAAGCTTCAGGCTTTGGTCCTTTTCTCCTTTCCCCTTTCTTCCTTTTCAAATCCCAAAAACCCTAGTTGCTCAGCTTATAGGTATAAGTACAACAAGAAGGACTGTAATTAACTTCAACTTTTTGGAGCAAGCAGGAGTTATGGCTGGAGACTCAAACATATCTGGAGGTGAAACGGTTAAAATATCAGGTCGTCACTTCTTTTCATGCAAATTTTAAGGGTTCCAGGCCAAGTTTAGAGTCCCAGGAGTTGGAAGAGGGAAAAACCTCACTTACCTTTTACTCCAACCATGTCTCTCTCTCTCCTCCTGCAAGCTGCCATGGTTGCCAGCCCACATAACCCCCACAAACTTGCTCCAGACACCTCCAAGGCTCCAGCCACCACTTGCACCTAATCCCCACCATCTCAAGCTTCATCTAGAGTACCCAAGTGACCAGGGAAACCTTGCCACAAGTAGTAGGCAACATCCCGCAATTTGCGTCGCAAATTGCGCTACTATCCCTGGCCTCCGGCTCCTGCTCCTAGCCTTCCCCTTGGCACTCTTGGCCTCCTAGGGTAAGGGTTGAACCTCTCAGCAAGATTTAACCCCCCCCCTTCCTTTGACATTGGCACTCCGCTTGAACCCCCTATTGTACATCCTGTGGGTAGCCATTACTGATCAATCCAAGCTCTTGATTCAGCCCATAACCTTAGAGCTCATCCATCAAGAGATATCTCAACTCCTCTTGACCTCTCCTACTCTGAAGGAAGACATGAAGTTAGCATGCATGGGAGCTTTGTGGGCATCCATGAAAGCTTCATTTGAAGCTTCCCATCTTTGAAGCTCAAGCTCGAGGACAAGCACAGGAGCTTCTTCATTAGTAGGAGCATTCGAATGCTGAAGTATTCTTCCATGGATGCCCCAACCAACAACCGGACTTGATCAAGTGAGCAATCATACACCATGATGATTTATGCTTCAACAGTCTTCCCAAGGACTAAAGAGGTATGCAAATATGATCTTAATCTCTCAATTTAGTCACTTGCTGAGCTTAATCCATTATTGGAGAGATTCGAGATTGCATAGGTTTAATAGTTCAATCCTCTTTGCGTGCATGCATCATACCTCTTCCTAAAATTTATTGTAATGGCTACCACTAACCCCCATTTGGTCTTGTGATCTTGGATGAGAGCAAAATGAATAATAGCCATTGTAAATTGGGTAACTAGGAGCCATGAGTCACTAGACTATAACCCCTACCCCAACCTTTTTCATTCCTTACATCTCATGAAAAGGCCAAATTTCTTCTTTCCAATGCATTTCATGTTGATTGTCTTATAAAAATGTATGTCATGTATACTCCAATTGAGGAAAAAGGCCGATGTCAAGCGAGGTGGTAAGACAAAAGAGAGATGACCCTCCCTTACCACTTAAGACTCTGAAGGGGTGCACAACCCGGTCCGGGGGGGAACTTTGCCCACCTCTTGGTGATCCAGAGCCCAATACTTGTATGCAGGTGTAGGTACTCCCATGATCTCCACTCCCTTGTCCCAATGATCCCTCTTGGATACCCCACAATGTGAATGGCACCCATGTATGACACTTGAAGTACATGCAGTCAAAGGAGATGTATGGCAATGAATGTACTTATGCATTAATGGAAGAGTTGATGGGTATGCAATGATGCCTGGGATTATGCTCAGTATGCTCAGGATGATATTGATGTGGCTGATCAAGTCCCTTGAACTATGCTCTATCCATGTAAGACCTTGGTACGAAGGGACATGCAGTGTTTTTGGTCATAGTCCTGCAAAACTATCACAAAGATCCCATTGCACAAAATTATGTTCTAAATCTGGGAGTAAAACCTATAGCTCACCTCGAAGAGGGCTTCGTCCCCTCCATTTTGAATCAAAAATATCCCCAATCAGAGCTATGGTTTGAAAGTTATGCCCATTTTTGTGCATTAGGGTCACTGTGGATAGGATGCGGGCTGAGGTATAATAAACCCATTACAAAAAATTATGATCACTTTTTTTCACAAAGGTTAATAGCTCATCTCGAAGAGAACATTGTCCCCCCCCCCCCCCCCCCCGACTTGAGCCTAAAATCTCATCAATCGGAGTTTCCTACAAAGAGTTCAGCCCCTTTTACTGACAGCAGGTCTTGTGGACTGCATCCAGATGGCTAGCCAAAAAAACAAAAGCAAGGCCCAAGAGGAACTCCAGAGGGAGATTAGAGACTCCCAGAGCTCCATGAATGAGGAACCAAGCTCGGTGCAAGATTACCATGGTGACATACAGGAGGAAATGCCTAAAACGGACCCGTATACCCTTCTCAATCACACCCTCTACCAACATGACCTCTGTCATATGGAACGACACAATGATATGGTCACCAACCACTGCCAAATGATGTCCAAGTTTGATGAAGCGATCAAGCACATGGCTATCTCAACCTCGAAGACTCAACAGACCTTGGAGCAGATCACTGCTCTTGTTGCTCAACTAGCGACCGCTTCATTCCAAGAGAAGACCAATGACTCTAGGCATGAATCTAGACGTCCTTCACATTAGGAACCATTGCATGGTCCATAGGGTATACTTGGCTCTAAGGGAATTTCCCCTTCTACCTATGAGATCGGGGAACCCTCTTATATGCATGATGAGCCCCTATTAAATTCCCTCGTCCACCATGCAGACAACATCCATTTGAGGCCTTCTCCTACCTTGGGTCGGATCTCCCCTACTCTACCTAGGAGCCCCCATTCACCCCACATGAATCAGCACCATCAAGGACAATATCTTTCAAATGTCCAGCCTGGCAATCATGGACAACATGGTTATAATGGGAAACATGGGCTTAATGCACCACAAGGGATGTATGGACAGCAAGGCATGTATGGCCACCATGGGCTGCATGGACATCAAGGATTTCATGGGCAGCATGGCCCCTATGATCTACGTGACAAGCTCATCCTAACAAAGTACAATGGGCAATCCCCCTCACCATCTGACTTGGAGGAATGGATTTCCAAGTTGGAGTCCTAGTTCAATATCTACCCCCTCACTGACGATCAAAAAATACTTTTTGCTTCTCTCCATTTGGAAGGGTTTGCCCACACATGGTTGTGCTATATCAATCGAGAGAATCAATAGTTCATTGACTTGGAAGATTTTAAAATGCATATGGTCCAAGTCTTTGTGTCCCCTGTGGAAAAAGAATGGTTGGCAAGACGATGGTATACTCTTGACCAACGTAACCTCCATGTGTATGAATACAAAAATCAATTCATGAATTTGACCATGTATGTGGAGAGCATTAGCGATGATGCAAAATTGCACAAGTACATCTATGGGTTGGAACCGAGCCTATCGGCCGATGTCATGGCCCAAAAACTACCACACTATTTGATGCAATCAAATTGGCTGAGAGATATGCAAGAAAGTACTGTAAGAATGAGCATTTTCAGCAAGGTGTTGGACAACCCCGCATTTCTTCACAATTAGCCCCATACGAAGGTGGTCTTGAGGCACTTTTATGCCTAATAACAACCCCAAAGTACCCACTTACCCTGCCTTTCATGCTGAAAGAAAAATGGGCACTTTTGGGCCAGCATTGGACTCTAATGCTGAAAATAGGTATGCTAAAAATAAACAGTCCACTGCATCAGCGTACCAAGGATCCAATAACCAATGGTTCATTCCCCCAGATGTTGTGAAGGAATGAAAGGAAAAGGGCCTATGCTTTAAGTGTGGAGATAAGTACAGTGTTGATCATGCCTCCAAATGTCCGTACAAGACAACTAAGGTCAAAGTTTATAGCATGTATGCCATGGAAGATTGGCACACTGAGGAGGATGACCTTCCCATTGACTAGGCTGGGCCTATAGAGGATGTTGATCACGAGCAGTTCTATGACCCCAAGGATGGGTTTCCCTTTGACCCGGGCGGTGATCCATCACATATACTTGATTTGACGGATTCCCGCAGCCCCAGTACCCTTCGCATTCAATGTAGTATCAATGGAAAGCATGTGTTTATCCTTGTGGATAGTGGAAGCACTCATAGTTTTGTCAATAAATCAGCCATTGATCGATTGAAATGCACCCCTGTGGCATTACACCACCCCTTGAAGGTCCAAGTAGCAAATGGAGAAGAAAAAATTAGCACACAATGTATGTCCTATAGTTCCCTTATGCTTGGTTGAAAGTTAGAAGAGGTTACAAAGAAAATCAAGGAGTTGTTAGAGATGGGTTTCATTGAGCCAAGTTCTTCCCCCTATGCATCCCCCATCCTCTTAGTCAAAAAGAAAGACGGCTCCTTTTGCATGTGCATTGACTACAGAGATTTGAACAAAATTACAGTGAAGAACCACTATCCCATCCCACGGATTGATGATTTGCTGGTGGCTGAGTTGAAAGGGGCATGCTTTTTCACTAAGATTGGCTTGCACTCTAGCTACCATCAGATCCGTAGGCAGGCAGGAGATGAGGTCAAAACGGCCTTTAGGACTGATCATGGACTCTATCATTTTCTAGTAATGCCTTTTGGGTTGAATAATGCCCTTGCCACCTTTCACAGCCTAATGAACAAAATCCTACAGCCCTTTCTATTCAAGTTTGTGCTTGTTTTCTTTGATGGCATCCTCTTAGTAAAAAAGAAAGACGGCTCCTTTTGCATGTGCATTGAGTACAGAGATTTGAACAAAATTACAGTGAAGAACCACTATCCCATCCCATAGATTGATGATTTGCTGGGTGAGTTGAAAGGGGCATGCTTTTTCACTAAGATTGGCTTGCGCTCTGGCTACCATCAGATTCGTAGGCGGGCAGGAGATGAGGTCAAAACGGCCTTCAGGACTGATCATGGACTCTATCATTTTTCTAGTGATGCCTTTTGGGTTGACTAATGCCCTTGCCACCTTTCAGAGCCTAATGAAAAAAATCCTATAGCCCTTTCTATTCAAGTTTGTTCTTGTTTTCTTTGATGACATTCTAATTTATGAGTCATCCCCGGAGCAGTTGACACATGTTCAGAGGGTGTTTGACATATTGAGAGAGCATCGAATCTTTGCTAAGGAGAGCAAATGCATATTCACGTAGACATCTGTGGAGTACTTGGGACACATTGTGAGCAAAAATGGTATACAGGCTGACCCAAAGAAGGTGCAATGTGTTAGAGACTGGCCCACTCCCTCCACCACCACTTCTTTGTGTGGCTTCCTTGGTCTCTCTTCATTCTACAGATGTTTCGTTAAGCACTATGCCACCATTGCAGCACCTTTGACTAATCACTTGAAAAAGGAGTCATTATTTTGGGATGCCACTGTGGATCATAACTTCAAACAGTTAAAGGAGGCGCTTACTTCAGCCCCCCCCATCCTTGTTTGCCTTGACTTCTCTAAGTTGTTTATGATTCATTGTAATGCCAGTGGTTAGGGTATTGGTGCATTGTTGTTTCAAGAGCATGGTGTGATTGCATTTGAGAGCCACAAGCTTGATGAGAAAGAAATGCAAATGAATGTATATGACTAGGAGATGTTGGCCATTCTCCATGCCATCAAGAAATGGCACCACTATTTGTATGGCATCCGCTTCCAAGTAAAAAGTGACCACTGAGTCCTCCAATACTTCTTGACTCAGTCTACTTTGACTCCTAAGCAGCGACGATGGGTGGCAACCTTACAGAACTATGTCTTTGATATTTCACACAGTCGGGGCAAGGATAATATTGTGGCTGATTCACTCTCTCGAATGTGGGCATACAGAGTGTCCTCTATCTTAGAATTGCACAGTGATTGGGTTGAAGAGCTTCAAGAGGCTTACTTGTTAGATGATCACTTCAGCCACACATTTCAGAAATTACAGCATGGGGTCATGGCTAAAAACTCGCAATATTAGGTTAAGCATGGCCTTATTTGGTCCCATGGCACGATTGTCATCCCCCACACTTCCCCCTTCACGCAGAAGATCATGGAAGAGATGCATTCTTGCCCCACTGCTGGTCACTTGGGTGTTTTCAAAACATATGACAGGATTGCTAATATGTTTCATTGGAAAGGCTTATGGAGGGATGTCAAGGACTTTGTGACCAAATGTGTTCCATGCCAACAAAACAAGGATAGTACACTCAGGCGCCCGTTGGCCTCTTATAGCCCATCCCTATCCTTGAAGGGAAATGGACTCACATCACAATGGACTTTATCACTGGCCTTCCTGTGACTAAGAAAGGGTGGAATAGTATCTATGTGGTCATTGATCGCCTCACCAAAGCTGCCCACTTTATCCCGACTAAGATCCAATACACTGCCTCTCCTAGGTGGCCACTCAGTTTATGGAAAATGTCTACAAGTTGCATGGCTTGCCATAGGTCATAGTACATGATTGGGATGCAAAGTTTATGAGTAACTTCTAGCAGACAGTTTTTACCTCCATGGGGACCAAGCTTGCTCCATCCACTGCATACCACCCTCATACTGATTGCTAAACTGAAAGACTAAACAAATGGCTTGAGACATATTTGAGGCACTTTTGCCATGATGTGCAGCACAGTTGGGATACGTGGCTTCACTTGGCTGAGTTTGCATATAATAACTCCACGCACTCTAGCATTGGAGTTTTCCCTTTTGAGACCTTATATGGGTATGAGGTTCCCCTCCCCATAGTCTTATTTAATGATAAGACCAATCCTCAGAGTCAGGTTGAATTAGATCTCATGCAAGCTTTACTTTAGCAATGCAAAATGAACCTTCAAAAGGCCCAAACACACATGAAACTCTATGCTGATGAAAAATGAAGGAATTTGGAATTCCAAGAAGGGGAATTGGTCCTTTTGGAAGTGCCTAAGTCCTACTCAACTCTCAAAGAGGGCAGTAGTAACAAGTTGTCCCACTGCTTCTATGGCCCATATCGGATCCTAAAGAGAGTTGGTGACTTGGCCTATTGCTTAGAACTCCTCCCTACCACCAAAATCCACAATGTGTTTCATGTCAGCTAGCTGAAACCCTTTGTAGGCTCCTCAGTGGACTATGTGGAAGAACTTCCCCCCATAGACGAAGAAGACATCACTCAATATGTCCCTGAAGCAATTATTGGGCAGTGAGATAAGCACTTACGATCCTGATCCATCAAAGAATACCTCATCAAATGGCAAGGGCTACCCTTGGAAGAAGCCTCTTGTTGGCCCCCAGCAACCATCATCAATGAATTTTCCTACCTTCGTGAGGCCCAACAGCTGGAAGACTAGCCGATCATGCCCCAATTGACCACCCTCTACCGACAGACTGTACACTATTTTAGAATAGTTTTGTACTTACTTAAATCACATGCATGTGCATTCTACATGGGCTGAAATTACTCGTCATAAGCTCCGTTTCGACATGTGGTACACCCTATTTAGAGTAGCCTATCAAAATTTATGACCTGTTTACTTCAGCAGACCGAGGTCCTGGACTGGATGCTATCCCTAGTCTCTCCACACCTAATTTTCATTATCAAAGGGCTCTGAGTAGTACTCTACAACCCTCCCCTAGCCCACCCATCAATCCCCTCTATTTCTCCTTGTTTTCGAGGGCAAAAACCTTCTGATTGAGGATGGATTGTAACAAGCGGGATACACACAGACTAGGGTTTAGACACCTCGTCACACTAACGGAGGTATTTAATGTGTAACAGCCCTAAATTAGGGTAGCCAGTTATTATCAAGATCATACTCTTCACCTTCATCTCCACCTTCCATGACTTTCCCCTTCCTTCTCTCCTCTTTTCTCTCTTTCTCTCTCTTCTTCTAGTCTTCTTTCTTCTTCTTCTTGCTCTCTTTCTCTCTCCTCAGCTCTTTTTCTCTCTCCTCTTAGCTTCTTTCATTACACTTGGGCAAGGATGACTCGGATTTATTTCCTAGATAATTACCAAATGTCTTGACCTTGGATAAGGGATTGGTATATCTCATGTGGTACCAGAGGCTAGTTAATACAACACTTTAAGTTAAAAGGGAAAATTCTAGAATTGATATAAGTATAGATGATGTAATGAAATTCTTTAGTGAGTGATGACAAAGACTTGATTTTCCTAGGATACAATGGATACAAGAATAAAGTACAAAGCTTATAATTATTTGTTAGCCTCAGAAAATGTTATGTCTCATTATTATTATAACATTTGAATAATAGATTAGATTTATCAACCTAAAAACTCTCTTACATGCTTCCAAAACGTTGTGTAGGAGGAATTTCATGACATGTTCTTCCTCTTGTATCAAGTAGGATCTCAATGTAGCTTTCCCATATGTAAGTATCTCTTCCAAATAGAATGGATTTTCATGCCACTTAAATATTAATTTTATAGAACATTCTAATGGACATAGTGTATGGGATAGTACATGATATCTCCCAACTATTGTATTTGTGCTAATTAAGTCGACAACCTAGAGTATGATTTAGGGAGACTCCATTGAGTGAGAGGCTCAACCTTGTCTACCTCTTTGTCTTTTATCTAGGGCATACTAGTTCTATGGCGCACCATAAGGGACAAACCATGACATAAGCTCAATGGATCTATAGAAGGGTTACTTAGGTCATTTGACCTAGCCCTATTGAATTTTCCCATTGATCATAAGAGTCTAACTATCAAGTAGAGAGATTCCCAAATCTCCTTCTAGAATATTTAGCTTTAGCCAATGTGAGTAAGCCACCTAGATATTACTACATTTTCCTAGATCTGTACATATCAGGGCCAAAAATTATTTTAAAAATGCACTTGTAAGAAAATGATTAAGTTGCTAATTAGTTGAGATTTTGGAAGAATGAAACCACCAAATTTGGTTGTTAAGATGTGATTAATGAGAGAATCTTTGTTTCATTCAAGGCGTTATACATTAATTGCCCTCATATTTTTAAATTTATGTCAGATTCACTTTTTTGACTATTTATGTCTTGAAACTTGGGAGATTTTGTATTTTCAAAATATTTGCACCAAAATCACATTCATTTCCTCCTACCTCTTCTTTTCACATACCATTCTCTTTCACCTCTTTCACAATTCTCTTCTTTGTGATTACTTTCTTATCACTTTGAGATTCATTTGTGGTTAATTTGTATAAATATTTAGCAATAGCTCTTCAAGTAATACAAAGTACAAACTTATCGTTCAAGTAGATCTGATTTATACATCTTGGAGAAGTGTATATCATCCAATACTAACATATGAAATGGAGGCTAATAGATTGCAAATATAAGAAAAGAAGCATATAGATTTGTGGGTGGATAAAAATATTTATCCCAAGGAATGCACGAAATGAGAAAAGCATTATTAATTGCACAAACAAGAATTTTTAAGCTAACGACGAATAAGATTGAATTTTGAAAAATGCTTGTACTGTACAAGAGACCATTAAAAAATATAACCAGCTTGTGTGAGAGAATAAAGAAAAGAAGACTAAATCTTGCAAAAAAATATATTTGTAACATATCAAGCATTAATATCCAAGTGAATGAGGATAGACTTAAAAGAGACCATGAAAAGAAAGATATTTTGAGGATTCTTAAGTTACCTCAGAATGTGGACTTGAGAAACCCAACTCTTAAACAATTGATAAAGGACTTAAAGGACACAGTAAAACCAAATGAAATGGTAAAGGCATGTGATGCTATGGGTATTAGTTGAAAAGGTTATCATGCTATCTCTAGATTATGGTTTAAACCTTAAATGTAGTAGAATAAGTACATTTGGATTGCCTCAGGCCCTTGCAATATCGATTGCAATGACTGCTATGAATCGTAAGATTCCACATGTTTTTGGAAAATACATTCATATTGAAGGGTCTATGCCATATGAAAAACCAAAAAAAAACTATTTTTGAATACAATATATTTAACAATATATGGGTTGATCTAAGAAGAGTGCAAATTACAATGGTCCACATGTATAAACTCACAGTAAAGGAATGTCACTATGTTTTGAAGTTTGCCTTGAAAATAGATGAAGCAGAAATTCAAAAAGGGAAAAAGATGAAAAGAGACAACATTTGCATCATGAGCAAGGTATTGGACAACAACAATGGTGGGGGTCAAGTATCAGTGCATAAGTTCCAATCTGAGATGGAGATTTGGTGAGTTGGTGCAGCTTAGGTATCAAACATAAAAATGGTTGTTCACTCATATAGGTATTCCAAACATTATTAAGTCTCAAAGTGAAGGAGAAATGTTGGTGGTTGATAGGGTTGGTATTTTTAATGTAAAATGGCATATGAGCGTCAACTTAAAAACTATCAAATGTATGCTTTGAATATACACTGGGGAAAATGTAAAATATCATTGTGTTTATTGCATAAAAAGTGTTGGGTCTAAAGATTGGAGTAGCTTGCATCCCACTCGAAGAGCCCCAACTAGAGACTCTATAGATTTGAGTAAATTTAAAAACATAGAAGACATTTGGGATCCATTCTTTCAATTCCTCTTAGAAATGTCTATATTTATACATTGCATGTAAAGATTAGAATAATCGAAAAAATTCTCAGGTTGCATCTCAACTATGCATATTCGATTAAGAGGGTCTCTATCATATGAGTATATTAACAAATGTGAGGCATTACTCTTGAAAATGGGTTTTCATGGAGGTCAAGTTCACTTAAGAAAAGATCCAACACTTTCAAAGAAAATAAGAGATGTCTGACTAATGTGGAGCCCCAAGAGGAACACCAAGGAAAAGGGTATTCTACTGCAAGAAAATCTATCTTGTAACATCAACAAGCTTTTATTTCGTTATTTTGATGACCAAAACAAAGAAAACAACAAATCTTCACGCATCATCATAGTAGATATCTCCCATGGATTTGATAGAATCAACCATAATCTTCAACATCTTCATAGAATCCATCAATATAACAAAGAACATAAAAGAATACATCATTTTTGAATGGAAATCAATCACATAGTATTAATCTCCAATGTCTTCATAGTTTTCTCTCTCAATCTCTCATATACAGATATATTGTTTTGATAGAATTGACTATCTCTTGCATATGATCTCTCTCACACTTATACACTCTCAATAATACATCATATTCTTACTACAATACTCAATAATGGCACTTAATAATATCTCTTAGGTCGTGGATGCGCCTCCCAAGAGGTATGGGAGGTATGAAAGGGCACCAGAGCCACTACAGTATCTCTTCATAGCTCACTACTATCACTGTCACTTTAGTCTTCTCTTCAATCTTCGGCAGCTGCTTCTTCCATTTGTTTTAGCTCTTTTGAACTTAGATTCATCCTTTCCAAAAGTTAGAAAACTTTTCCAAAGTCACACTTACATTCTATGGAACACTTACAGAAGATCTACAGAACATAACATAACAAGAAGAGAGTAGAGATAGAGCGGAGATAGAGGCTCTACAGAAGGTTTACAGAGAGTTACAAAAGGTCATCAGAGAACAACAAATCCTCATAACTCATACTAAAACCATTCCAAACTATCAAAAACTATTCCATAAACTTCCAAAATATTTCAACCTTCATCAATCATCAATCCATGCTTCATACAGAAGAAAATTAGAACAAAACAGAAGCTATACAGAAAGTATCAGAACCTCAACAGAACCTATCAGAACATCACAGAGCTTCATATTTCTACTGATAATCATCATGAAATTCCAAAACATAATCAATATCATCCAAAACACTCTCAAACACTTCCATTAACAACCATACATTACTCAAAATCCATTAAAAATCAACCATTCAGACCTCAAAAACAACAAAAATCAGTCAAAAATTCGGTCTTTTTCCACTCTCAACATATCCCCACACTTAGAAAGGAAGCGTCCTCGTGGCCTAAGAAAAAGAAGAATATAAGTTCAGTAAAGAGCTCAATTTGATCTTCTATAGTATCTTCAACAATCACTCCACCACGACCCCAACTTATCACTTGTATCTAGGAAAGAATACTACTAAAGGAAAACTGTTTTATTCATTAACGCATCTGATAAACAATACAAAGTCATAAAAATTTTGTAAAGGATATAAGAGGTTCTTTAGCTTTGCGTCGTAGGCTTGCCATCCACCATCAGTATCAATAGTTGATCAGAGAGCTCTCAAACAAATTATTCAACTAGCACGAACTCATCACATACAAATTATTATAGCACAAATACAAACACAACCTTCTGAATGGCACCTCCAAAAAATATCTCATTAAGAAGCATAGAAGATACATTCAGGGGTATCAATGAAGATGATCCCTCTTGAAGGCTTGATGATTACGAAAGCGATCCAGGGATAAAGACTCATCTACAAAAGATTTTGTGAGGATTCTAAAAGAATTGAAGGCAACACATCTGTTCTAGCAAAACAAGGTATCTGCTAGGTAGACAAAGGGCATGAAAATATAGGACATCCAACTATTGGGAATCAATGTGAACATTGACATTCATACAAAGCTTTGGAATGGCCTTTTGATCGTTATAGGAATGCCTATGCATATATGCTAGGTACCAAGCAAAATGGCCTGTCAATCTCACTGAAGGATCTAGAGATTGTGAATATTGTTGAGAAAAATGGAGATAATTTTGGTATGCTTGACTAGCAGTTGTGCAGTCCCCTAGAATTAATGGGCAATTAATTTGTGGTCCTATAAGAGAATTAGTTGAGCTCCATCCTCTTCTTCTCGGAATCTACTAATCAAATCCTTCGTACCCACTAACCAATTGAGGGGGTTGAGAAATAGAAGTGGCCGGAGATGGAAGAGGAATAAGTAAAAGAGGAATAAGTAAAAGAGGAATAAGTAAAAGTTGATAGTACAATAAGCTAGGAACAGAGGGACCTAACACAGATCGTCGATGGTAGGCATCAAAGAAGGATGAATCAAATGGATGGTTCTTGGAAAGATAAGCTAGGAGATCCACCCTCAGTTGGTTAGTGCTCTGCACATAAGTAGAAGCTGTATTTTAGCGTTGGTTCAAGACTACATGATCAATCATTGAATGCCATAAAGTGTCAGGGCAAGTCACCACTTTAGAAGAATAGCACTAGAACATATCATATATCCTCAACTCCAAATGGTTGACATAGAAGACAACTTGTAAGACCACATCCCCCACATACCAAGCCAGATCTACATCATCTGAAATTAACAAATTACCTCGTAGATACATATAAGACAGCAACATGGTATCCATCATCACAGAATCTTCAAAGACCATACAGACAACTTCTGTTAGCAAATTGGAAGACCAAGCCCCACTCCAACCATCTGTTGGAAGAGGGAAATCCATCGTTGAGAGCTTAATATAGAAGGCCAACTTTTGCAATTGATAATGGACAAAAAAGGAATGGTCGGGAGGAACATACTCTTGAGATTGCTCAAATATAGATCATAATAAATCCATCCTGGACTGCAATCTTTCCATTTTATCTTGAAACAATGGACATAATGTGGCCTGTCTTTGGAGAACTACAAAGTCCTGTTGAGATATAGAAGGAATCATGGGGACACTGGGACTTGGAGGAATGGACCATGACTGCGCTAGTTGGTCCTTCAACTGTTTAATCTGGAAAGCTTAGGATTCCACTGTATTGTGATCAGTCTGCAAAGCTGACAGTTTCGTATCCAAAAGAGTCTTAAACTCTTGAACTTCTTTGGACATTTTCTCTTTCTCTTCCGAAACTCTAGTGATCTCCGGCTGAGCCTCTGCTAACTGTGTTTTCAAAGAAGATATTTCTTCTCTCTGGATCTCAATCATTTGTGTTTGCTGCTCCATCTACTTAAACAGATCGGCAGGAGTATCTTTAGTAGAGGCTAACTTTGTGGTTGCCTTATGCATCTGGTCTTTGGATTGCATCAATTCTTCATAGAAAGAAGCATATAACTGTTGAACACAAGTGGTCACTGAGAGTTCAATAGAACTCTGAATGTCATTACAAAGGAAAGGAATGGCATCCCCTAACACTAAGCTGTTCAGCGAAGGAACTGTCATTTCCAAAGAACCCTCTCGATGTGCCTTGAATAAGTTGTTGCATGTGAGGTAGGTAGGGAGGTCACTTCCAGAGATGGCAGGAACTAACACTAAAGGAATGACTAGTGGAATTTTCTCTGCTACACACTTCAAGTGCTTCTGCCGAATGACCAATGGAGGAGGGGAGTCAATATCCTCTATGTCAATGGGTTCTAAATCTTCTGAAGGTGGAGGGGAAAGGACAAGATTAGATGGAGGAGGAGGTAGCACACCCTTCTTAAGGCTTGAATATGTCAAGAAAGCATATAAATATGAACCACAGGTTACATTGGTAACATTCCCTCGAGTCACTTTGACAAAATGCTGGTCCATCTTTGTAAGAAGGTAAGTATTCCAATCAATGGAAACCCCTTTTAACACCATCCTGGAAGTTGTGAAGAGCTCCTTGGACAAATAGTGAGATGGTGTCTTGGTAGGCATGAACTTGTCCTAGAGAAATTGGCATACCAGCTTCCAGAGAGGATCAGTGATCATTGAGAAAGACACTCCTGAAGTGTTAATCACCTTCTTAACATCGAGGACCTCTTTAGTCTGCTTCTGTAATAGCTTGAGAATTTCGTCATTTGAGAATAACTATTTGGCTGTAACAAAGGGTTCTCCTTTGTAAGGAAGAGACAAAGCCTTCCCTAACCCTCTAGGTGTCAGGACCATGGAAATATCACGCACAAAGCCCGATTTCTTATTGTATGATGTAAGATACTCATCACAAAGGGCTGGATCATCTGGAATCAGAGGGAGTGAAGCAGCCACAAAAGTTGCAAGACCAGCTTTCGCAATAAAGTCAGTAGGGAAGAATAATCCGTACTGATCAATGGGACATACTAAACAGGAGAAGGAGCTTGAGGTGCCATTCAGATGGAATATACACACACACCACAAACACATAGACAATCACAGTGAATGCCTGCAAAATGACAAAATAGCTATAAAAAAGAAAGCGATCAAAATAAGCACACACATGTGTAGCTAACCAACTGACCACCCCAAACAACCCACATCCTAGAAAAAATTCGACATGACCTCGACACACATGCGAACGAAAGCTTCATGCTATGCAACATGCACCCAAGACCCCTTGTTAGGCAGAAAAGAAAACTATAGACTGCACCCATAATCATATCACACAATCAAACCATAATACCTCAATAACCTAATCAGGATATAACCATAACTTTGATAAACAATGTCAGCTTAAAGGATTGTATGTGCCCATCCCACGAAGCGTATTTATTTAAAAGGAAAAAAAGTGTAGTGAAAGGAATGATTTTAGTGAAGGGCTCATTTTAATAAATTATTAACAATGGTTGAAATTTTATTTTAGGTTCTAAACCTTAATAAGAAAATGATAGTTCATTTTTAAATTGTTAGTTACAATTTATTAATGTGAAACGGTGCTTTTAACGAAGCCTAGACTTCGATACCTAGACTCAGGTCTCTAAATGCATACTCATTGATTAAAAACTTAATGTGTTTGAAGCGCTCTTCTTTTTCAACACATACATTCTTGTGTCGGCTGGTTCATTTTTATTTAAAATTAAAGTGCCTTTGAAGCGCACGGTGTGTGCAAAGTGAACTGCGAGTGGATTTTAATTTATTAGAAAAATGTGTGTTTGGCGCGAGTGCGCGCAAAAAAGTGGGTGAATAAATTTCATTTTAACAATTAATCGTGGTTAAGGGATGACAAAAAATAAATAAATCGCAAAAGATAGATACCTGGCAGGGGTGTGTATGCAAGAGACTGAGGGTGCACGGAGTAGTCCCAAATGTAAGGAATCCAACAAAAAAGCAAAAACCACTGACTGGAAAAAATAAAACACCTCATTATTTACAAAAATAAAAAATAAATATCAAGGTAATGTTAATGGGATCACATTTGGTTTAGTTAATGTGGATTAGTGTTTGGATAATAATATTATTTTTTTGTATTTTTTATTTTTTTGGTTATGTTTGATTTATTAAGGTATCAATCAAACTAAGTGAGAATGGAACCATCAGGCTTCAACAATGGATCCGTATTTTTTTTGTAATTTTACAGCCTATTTTTGAAATTTAAAATAATTTTTTAATGAATTTAGATTAAAAGTGTATCATTTGGATTTGAAAATAATAGGGTGATCATGTGTCAAGACTTTTTCAGCTTATAAAATATTCCAAAAGTAGTCAAATGCATTGATGGAATTTTTTGTGCTTGTTTTGAATTTAATTATGATTTTTAGGGATTATTAATGATTTTTTCTCAATTATTAGTAAATTTTAAAAAAATATTTTAATGATTGTTACTTTTTTTGCAATTAAATCTATGTATTATAATCAGCAAGATAAACCAAAAAATTACCCCATTTAGTAAGAAAACTTTCAATAGTTTTTTTTGTTTTTAATTGATTTTTTATGAAATTTTTAATGTTTGTAAGTGTTTTTAGGTATTTTTTGCAGGTTTGTGGAAAATCAAAGCAGATACCCAGACTGTGTAAACAGCTGCGTGTGGTTGGGGATGGCATGCGCCACTGCATGGATAGGACCAAATACGCATCCTCGCGTGTGAACACCGACTAGCAGCTCACAGATGCACAGGCACACCTCGAGGCCCGCGCAAACACATGCACAAAAGGGACCACCGGGTAGAAAAGGGCCCGTGTGTGGGGGGTTTTGGTGTGATTGGGTGAAGTCGGTTTTGTGGTATTGTTGAGGGGTTTGGGTGTGGGACTGCGGTTGGAGGTGGTGGGAACGGGGGCTAGGAGGGGAGTAATGGGGTAGGGGCGGGAAGGGGGGGTTAGGGTAGGGGTTATTGGTTAGGGGTGGGAAGAGGGGTTAGGTTAGGGGTGGGAAGCTGCGACAGCGACGGAGGAGGGGGAGGAAGAGGAAGGGAGAAGGCGGTGGCGGAAGGAGCCACGGGTGGTCGGAGGGCAAGGAAGAAGCACGGGAGGAGGCGAGGGCATGGAGGGAGAGGAGGACGAGGAGGAGGAGGGAGGGAGGAGAGGGCGTGGAGGGAGAGGAGGACGACGAGGAGGGAGGGAGGAGAGGGAATGGAGGGAGAGGAGGACAAGGAAGAGGGAGGGAGGCGAGGGGCCGGGCGACGACAGGTAAGTAAGTAGTTATGTTTTTCTAGAATTTAAATAGTTTTCACTTGGTTGTTTTTTTTTTCTTTTTTCTGTTGTGTGTGTGGTTAGTTATGTGGGTTTTGTTTGTTGGGTTGTTTGGTGTTTGTGTGTTGTTTTTTTTTAGTTTTTTTTTTTGGTGTGGTTTTTTATTGTGTTAAGTGTTTTTTTTTAAAAAAATGTGTTTTTGGTGGTAGGGATGAATAAGTGGGGTTTGTTTTTTATTTTGTTTTTACGAAATCCATCAAAAAGGTGAGCGTACTCGCATGAGTAAAAAATAATAATAATAAGTTGCATCGGCGGAATTAGACGGGGCAGGGATGGCGACACGCGAGGCACAGAGGCCACGGGGGCGTCCCGAGGGGCTTAAAACCAAAAACATGCACGTTCACGTGCGACACGAGAGACGCGGCCACACGTCAAGAGGAAGAAAAATGAATAAAACCCAAACCATACACTGGATTGAAAGACCGTAAAAAGGAAAAATGTGCTGGGAGACAAGGAAAAGATGACAGAAAATGTGACACGGGTGTTGGGCCGAAATCAGGGTGTTCACATGGAAAAAACACGAAAAACGACTCCAAAAATACATACGGGGATTAATATGGAAAAATCCGCTCGCCCAAACGTAGGGTAGAAAGAAGGAAAAATGTGCCAAATAATGTGCCCGACAATCCGAGCATGTCAACACACGGTTTCGATTGAGAGAGAATGCATTCACATGGAAAAAAACCTAAAAAATGGACCCAAAAATGGGCTCAAAGATGAATACAAAAAGAACCGAGCAGCGAAATGAAGGGCAGTAAAAAGGGAAAATGTCCACAGGAAGGAGATGCACATGGTTGTTATGTCAAAACTCACTTCTAGTGGATTTAGAAGGGGTTCACATGCGAAAACACAAAAAAAGAAATCGAAAATAGATTGAAAAATTAATAACGAAAAATACAGCAGCTGAAATAGGGTAGAGAAAAAGTGAAAAATGTAGGGAAAGGCTGGGGGACACAACAGTCAAATGAAATGGGAATTCCGGTGAAAATAGGGCATAGTCACATGGAAAACTATTAAAAATATACACGAAAATGGCCTGAAAATGCGCAAAAATTAATATCGGATGACCCGTGCATCGAAAGGACAGGGACCAAAAAGGAAAAATGTCAAAGGAAAGATGTAAGACAGGGCTGTCGTGTTAGATTGGTGTTCGGAAGCAATAAAGATGCATTCACATGGAATACCAGCCAATTTACGAGAAATGCTTCAAAAATTAATAACTCAAGAACCGCTGCCCGGAACAAGGGTTGGTAAAAAGGAAAAATGGTTAGGTCAAAGGGATGAATAGGGTGGTAAGGTGGGATGTGGGTTTCGGTAAACGTAGAATGCGTTCACATGAAAAAACGGCACAACAAGGGATAAAGGGAAAAAGAGAAGGAATGGCCCCAAGGGGGTTTGAACATGGATAGGTGGGTGAGGAGGGGACCCCATCAAGGTAAAATCGGATCATGGCATACATGCATGATTAAATTTAGGCATATGTAGGAGGGGAATATGCATCATAGACGCATAGGGACGCGTCCCCACACGGAAAATCTTAACGGACAGGGTTAGATGTAGCAACACGACCTAGGACTCGTCAACCGACTAGACTCTGGTGTTCCCACACTTAAAATATAACATACACTTGCAATTATAAGGATAAGGCTAGAAAGACTTGGCCCGTTTCGCGTATGGTCGAAGGAACCATCACTACAACAGAAGGGTTGCTGCAGGAGGTACCACGACTCACTCCAACGTTTAGCAAGAATGGCAAGGACCATGTAGCAGCACCCAGGGAGATAGCTGGTTGATGAAACCCGTCGAGGTAGGTGTCGTTGACGAATGATAGTCACTCAACTCACAAGCACTCAAGAGGATGATAGAATAGTCGCTCACCCCATGACGCACATCGCTCAATGAATAAGCATGAAATCCCATAGCTCATAGCTAGTGTAGAATTGAAAAAGGGAAAATTGATTTGGAGGGAGTATGCTAGTGTGCGCAATTGATGGTTCATTCATGCATTCCATCCATCTGGCATAGGTGCAAGGAGGAAAGCTAGGGAACTGTGTAGTGCAGTGCACAGAAGAGAGTGGCGTGTCCTGTGACAATGGCAAAGACCCATCCCATGGGTGCATAGGGAAACAGAAACATACTTGGCGCCAATTGTCCTAACGTCCTTCAATCCTTACCAACCAATAATTGATTGAAGAAACACCAGTCACTCTCAGCCCTTTGTCTCACTCTCTATTGAAAGATACACGAGGGCAACCCGTTCTTGAAACCCATTGATGTAATCCTCACTATCACTTGTGCAAAGGTGGTATGCCTTGTGCGCATTTGATGGTGCAACAGTGCATCCCACCCTGTGTCGGCATACAGTCTAAGAAGGAAGGCCAGGGAGCCTTACAGTGCAGTGTACAGGAACAGATCGTGCATTGTGCATTGAGAGGCCCATCCCATGCATGCAACACTCAAGTCACACATCTCACCTCTCTCTTGATTTGAAGGGAAAGACTGGTCACTCAGCCCAACCTCTATCTCACACTCACTTGATAAATACAGAGGGAAGCCCATATGCACGTCCCCATCCTGTTAGGATGAAAGCTCACATCACTCAAGGGGTTGGTGATGAAGATCGTGTCGGCTGTTGTTTTCATCAGAGTGTTGAAGATGATGCGTACACAGGGAGGTAGTTAACACGTCGGGTACTTCAATGATTTATATGAAAGATCATTTGTTAAGGAGAGCAGACAGACTGATATTGTAGAGACAGCCCACCAAGGGAGGTGGCTTCAAATTGCTTACTGGAAATGTTATGTTGGTGAGTCAGCTATCCTAAACTGTGGGGTATTACCACCTTTTCCACAGTCAACTTTCCGCCCAAGGGTGTTTCCACCTTTTCTTGGAACAAGGCCTGTTATGACAGGGAATTTCTTCCTTTTCTCCCATAACAGTTTTGTTTGTTTTGTTTTTTTGTTTTTATTTTCATTTTTCTCTCTCTTTTTTTTCGTTAATAAAGAGGATGGTAGAAATACCATGTGTCAGGACCAACATCGCCACCGTTGTTGAATCAAACGAGAAGAGAACAAGGTAGGGTTGGGAGGTATCTGTGTGAGGGGGCTAGCAGAACGAGACCGTTTCATGAGGAAGATCATAAGGGCTATCAGAAGCACGAAGAGAATGGCAGTGCAACACCCAAAAGGGAGAGGGTGAGTCGACTGTGATTGTCAATATCCCCAGGGAGGGAAGTACTTCTTCAGACGATAGCCATTTATCAGAAAGGGATCCTCAAAAGTGTCGACAGCTTGCACTTGGACATAGCCATTAGCATTGATAGTAAGTACCTTATGCGGGCCCTTGTACAGGCCCATCCACCGTTGTTGAAGCTTGCCAGGAAACTTGCCAAATCTTGAATCATAGGCTAGGACAAGATCACCTTCTTTGAACTCCTTGTGCTTGATGAAACTGTCATGATAGGCCTTGCGTCGCGCTTGAGTGGTTTCCATACACTGTAGGGCCATCCGCCGAATCTCATCCAAACATTCCAAGTGTATGAGGTGGTGTTGCAATGACTCATCATCTCCCAAGCGTTCTTTAATTGCCATTGGCAAAGAGGGCAATTCCAGTTCAACAGGGAAGACGGCTTCTGTACCATACACTAGCTGGAAAGGGGTCTATCATGTATGGGAGGTTCTGTATGCCCAGAGGGCCTCTGTAAGTCGATCGTCCCAGTCGCAATGATGTGCGGCAATCGTTCTTGTCAAGATCGAGTAGAGGATGAGATTGGTGACTTCAACTTGGTCGTTGGCTCTGGGGTAGCAAGGAGTGGACTTGCGATGGCGGATCTTATACATCTCTGTCAGCTCCTCCATGATTTTGTTAAGGAAATGAGTACCTCTGTCACTTACCAGCTTGAGGGGACTACCAAAACGCGTAATAATATTCTTGTACATGAACAGAGCTACGCTGTTACCATCATCCCGGTTCAGAGCTTTAACTTCACACCACTTTGTGACATAATCTATACATACTAAGATGTATCTATTCTGCTTTCGTCTCATGGGTGGATCAATGGGACCCACAAAATCAATCCCCCACTTCTTGAATGGCTTTAGGGGAAGAATAGGTTGCAGTGGCATGGCACTTGTTTTGGTGGGTTTTCCCATTCACTGACAAGCATCACATCTCTTGCAGTAGTCATGTGCATCGTTGTGGAGGGTCGGCCGCTAGTATCATGCTAATAGAGCCTTCCTGGTTGTTGCTTCTCCTGCAAAGTATCCACCACATGGTTGGTCATGGCATGCTTTCAATACTATGCCGATTTCATTTCCTCCTGCAACACATCTTCGCAATACCTCATCTTTGCCTCTCTTGTACAGTGCACCGCCCAACAAAGTGCAGGGGGTTGATTCTAATAGAAGCTTCTTCTTCTCATGCTTGAGATGCCAGGAGGATAATGTTGAGTTGCCAGGAGGTTGGCTATGTCTGCACACCAAGGAGTAACTGTTTCAACTAGAAACAAGGAAGCATCAAGAAGGTCTGGATCATCTTGTTCCTCTCTTGCAGTTTAAGGGATTCGTGATAGATGATCGGCTAGGACATGGGAATGGACAAGCTTAGTGACCACTTCAAAATCGAACTCTTGGTTACCATGATCAAGAGGCATATAGCCACTCTATAAAGAGCTTAAAGTATGGAGATTACAGTCCTGTAGGTCACTTGAACCATTGAAGGGCCTGAGAGAAGAGCAAAGCCAAGATCCAATATGAAAGCTTGAAGAAAGCTTGAGAGAAGGAAGAGAGAGAAGATGGTCCCAAAAAGTAATCTCAGTTTAACCACTATAACCCCACTTAAACTTCAGTTAGGGTCAAAAGCCTTCAAAATTGACCTCCATTTGACCATGTCCAGCTATTTCGGCCAAGAATCTCCATCTTCCTCAATATCTTCTTCAAGAAACCTTCAAAATTAGTCCTGACTTGTTGCAGAGAACTCTAACTAGTCACAATTTAAACTGTACCAAACCCTATGACCAAATCTTGGTACTCCAATTAACTGGTTTCTATCCCAATGTGACAATGTTCTCCAAGAAAATGACTCTTCCCATGGATCAAAGTCCATGCTCTGATACCAATGTAATAAAGCTAAATTCCATAGCAAGATTTTAAACTGAAAATACAAGAAATATACATAAAATGCCAAGAAGCCATAGCTAAGGTGGCTTGGAAAGAAATGGTATTACCAATGTTGGTTGAGAATCAAATGATGAGAGGCTGCAGCAAGGTATGCACCCCAAGCTATGGTGGCTAAATGTATTCACCCTCTTAGATGGTGGGAGGTTGAGACCTCAAACAAGTAATGTTTGTAAAATGGCCAAAAAGATTCTACACATGTTACACCTCCACCTTTTATAAGTACCCTAGACTAAGGCATTTATGCTTTAGTTGCTAGCTCGATATTCACTCAATCTAGTGTCTTTTATCAGAAAATTAAATCCATCAAGTTCTTTATGTCATTAACCTCTTCTTGCTTGGTTTGAAGGCTATGTGTACAAATATAAACACATACACCATAGACCATCCCATATTTCATCATAAAATTGTGATGCTTGCTACATATCAAGTGTATTTCAGTTTATATATCCTGTTATTTCACATTTGCAAGTGATTCTTGTATTGTTGTAAGGCTATGTGTACACTGATAAACACGTAGACCATATCCCAATATTAGTTTGTCGATGGTAAATCAGAGATATGAGTGCTATTGCACTCTCCTTTGATTCATCCCATAGCATAGAGTTGATTGATAAGCCATGCTCCACCAAGAACTCCTCTAATAGACCACATTATCAAGAAGAGGCTAAAGTCTAGTTAAATCTTACCTCGTTGAAACCTAGAAAAACAATAAAGCTCAAATCAAGGGTTGCTCAAAGAATAGGACCTTCTAAATCCTATCTTGAGATATTGCATATGCATGACTTCCAACCATTTTCAACTGTACAACTTTAAAAGTTGGTTATAATCTGTAAGGCTATCAATTGTGCTATTCGGTTGTACTTGGCCACCTATAAAGGACTAGGCACTACCATTACTTAAGGAAATATGTAAGACCTTCCTATAATGGCCATGGCCTATGCAAATGTAAGGCCTCAAATTTGCAAGTTCAATGGAAAAGATTTCCATCCCTGGCAAGTCCCAGTAAAATACAAAATGGTGGAAAGAGGCTACTAGCCCTTGATAAAAGGGACCAAAGTTATTGACCCATCCAATCCCCTTGATGTAGAAGATGATGAAAGAACTCAGGCCATCATCGTGCTTCATTTAGATGAATCTTTAATTCATCAAATCGACCAACTCTCCATTGCCAAGGAGAAGTGGGATGAACTTGAAAGGCTCTAGGCGCTATAGGGAAGAACTCCAAGATCTTTCTAAAGATTGAGTTTTTTAGCTTGGAGTACAAACAAGGAGAATATCTAAGCAAGTTTATTTCACATATGAAGGGGCTTATGGCACAGCTGAAGCACCCATTCATAATGAAGATACCATTTCCATCCTTCTGAAGTCTATAAAGAAGGTTTTTCCAACCCTTGTGACTACCCTTACAAATACCCCAAACCCAACATTGGTAAGTACCATCGAGTCTTGCCTGGATGAAGAGAAGAGAAACCATATTGAAGGGACTTCAGCATTTACTTCCCCTGAGCAAGTGTTAGTCCATATCGCTTCTACTAAGTGCTCCTTCTATCACAAAAAGGGCATATTGTAAGCAATTGTTGGAAGAAATATCCTAAAAAAATGAAGTGCAATAAATGCAAAAAGACCGGGCATATCACTAGTAAGTGTCCCAGTGTTCCAGAAGTACCTAAGGAATTGGAGGCCAACTTTGCCTCCCAACCCATAGATGATTGACTCTTTTGAGTCTTTTAGCACTCTCTACCAATAATCTCCTTTTGTAGACTGATTTATAAAGGCATCTCATTATGGATTAAGGGGGGGCATCCTATCATGCTGTATCCAATGCCACATGGCATTGAGGGGTGGTGTTGAGAAATAAGCATGGGAACATGGAAACTCTCATTATACTGGAGAGAATAAGGGTAGCTAGGTGTAAATGGAGTGGAGGATAGGGGAGCAAGGGGAAACCCTAACCCCAACCCCTCTAGAGGCTATATAAACAAGCTAAAGTACACACTCATTATTGAGGAGAGTGTACTAGTTGTACCTTGAATAACTGACTAAACAAGATCTTATTCTTGTACTTGAGCTCTCTCTCTCCCTCTTGTGCACATTCTCTCATACTTCCAACTCTTATTTGCAACATGGTATCAGAGCCTCCTCTGATCCTTTCAGCTTCCTCTATCCTCAGCTTCACTAAGTGCACATAAGCATTCATCATCTTCATCTTTTCCTTCTTACCTCCATAGCCAAACCTTGACCCCCTAACCTTAGAGAGCTTGGTCAAAACAAAGGAGCCCGTATCTTGGTCGAAATTCTTCCGGGAATTTGTACCTCAGCTCTTGGCACATCTGCCTATCATGTCAAACATCGACATCGTCCACATTAGAAGGTAGCATTGTTAAAAATATGGGTCGAGATCAGTTTGTACTGCTACGTGCACTGCAGAAGGCACAATATGGCGAGCTTCTTGGGGAAATGGCAGCCCCCCAAGTGGGCTTCCTAACCCTAAAAGGGTTTGACAAAATTCCTTCTCTACTGGCCACACAGAGGCAAACCCTAACTATCTGTTTCCTGGCAACCATAGCCGACAAACCTCAAGCTTTCTTCATATTTCAATTTCTTCACACTATTGCTATCACTAACAATGCTTCTAATCACTTATTTATCTTCTCCAAAGTTAGTTGAATATTTGAAAGCTCTATTTCAAAGTCTCTTACCTTGGACCTCTTTAGTTCATCAAATAGCCCACATTTCACATCTCAAGTAGCATAAACTTTGAGATGAGTGCTTATAAGCACTAATGTTAAATTTTACAATCATGTTGCTAGCTCGATATTGACTCAATCTGGTGTTTTTTATCAAAAAATTAAATCCATCAAGTTCTTTATGTCATTAACCTCTTCTTGCTTGGTTGTAAGGCTATGTGTACAAATATAAACGCATAGACCATAGACCATTCTATCTTTTATCATAAACTTGTGATGCTTGCTACATGTCAAGTGTATTTCAGTTTATATATCCTGGTCTTTCACATTTGAAAGTGATTCTTGTTTTGTTGTAAGGCTATGTGTACAATGATAAACACATAGACCATATCCCAATATTAGTTTGCTATTGGTAAATCACAGATATAAGTGTTATTGCACTCTCTTGTGATTCGTCCCATAGCATAGATTTGATTGATAAGCCATGCTCCACCAAGAACTCCTCTAATAGGCCACATTATCAGGAAGAGCTTGAAGTCCAATTAAAGCTTACCTCATTGAAACCTAGGAAAACAGTAAAGCTTGAATCAAGGGTTGCTCAAAGAACAGGACCCTTTAAGTCCTATCTTGAGATATTGCATATGTATGAATTCCAACCGTTTTCAACTCTACAACTTTAAAAGTTGGTTATAATCTGTAAGGCTATCAATTGTGCTATTTGGTTGTACTTGGCCACCTATAAAGGACTAGACACTACCATTGCTTAAGGAAATATGTAAGACCTTCCTATAATGGCCATGGCCTATGCAGATGTAAGGTCTCAAATTTGCAAGCTCAATGGAAAAGATTTCCATCCTTGGCAAGTCCTAGTAAAATACAAAATGATGGAAAGAGGCTACTAGCCCTTGATAAAAGGGACCAAAGTTATTGACCCATCCAATCCCCTTGATGTAGAAGATGATGAAAGAACTGAGGCCATCATCATGCTTAATTTAGATGAATCTTTAATTCATCATATTGACCAACTCTCCATTGCCAAGGAGAGGTGGGATGAACTTGAAAGGCTCTATGGTGCTATAGGGAAGAACTCCAAGATCTTTCTAAAGATTGAGTTTTTTAGCTTGGAGTCCAAACAGGGAGAAGATCTAAGCAAGTTTATTTCACAGATGAAGGGGCTTATGGCACAGCTGAAGCACCCATTCATAATGAAGATGCCATTGCCATCCTTCTGAAGTCTATAAATAAGGTTTTTCTAACCCTTGTGACTATCCTTACAAATACCCCAAACCCAACCTTGGTAAGTACCATCGAGTCTTGCCTGGATGAAGAGAAGAGAAACCATACTAAAGGGACTTCAGCATTTACTTCCCGTGAGCAAGTGTTAGTCCATATCGCTTCTACTAAGTGCTCCTTCTATCACAAAAAAGGGCATATTGTAAGCAATTGCTGGAAGAAATATCATAACAAAATGAAGTGCGATAAATGCAAAAAGACCGGGCATATCACTAGTAAGTGTCCCAGTGTTCCAGAAGTACCTAAGGAATTGGAGGCCAACTTTGCCTCCCAACCCATAGATGATTGACTCTTTTGAGTCTTTTAGCACTCTCTACCAATAATCTCCTTTTGTAGACTGATTTATAAAGGCATCTCATTATGGATTAAGGGGGGGCATCCTATCATGCTGTATCCAATACCACATGGCATTGAGGGGGGGTGTTGAGAAATAAGCATGGGAACATGGAAACTCTCATTATACTAGAGAGAATAAGGGTAGCTAGGTGTAAATAGACTGGAGGATAGGGGAGCAAGGGGAAACCCTAACCCCAACCCCTCTAGAGGCTATATAAACAAGCTAAAGTATACACTCATTATTGAGGAGAGTGTACTAGTTGTACCTTGAATAACTGACTAAACAAGATCTTATTCTTGTACTTTAGCTCTCTCTCTCCCTCTTGTGCACACTCTCTCATGCTTACAACTCTAATTTGCAACACTCTACACCATGATTATCTTGTATGCCACAAAATTTGTTAGTTTGTGTCTCCACAAACACCTTCCACTTGCAGAAAAATAGGAGTATGCCTCGCTCTTGTATTCTAGAAAGTAAGGCCACACATAATGACTAAAGTTGTCTACAATCACCATGATATACTTGGCCTTCTCAAGGGAGGACATGCCTGTAGGTCCACAAAGGTAATTGTGAACCAACTCAAGCAGGGTAGAAGCCCTCATAGTGCTGGGGATGTGGCTGCCTATGTTGTTTGCCCCTCAAATAGCTAGGGTACAAAGTGTGAGTAGGAGGAAAGTCAAGAAGTTCCTCTACCATCTTCTTCCAAGAAGCTCATTGCATAACGTCAAAATTGAGATGACCATAATAAGCATGCTAAAGCAGCCCAAGCTCATGGAAGGACCTCAAAGCTAAGGCTATGAGTGTGTAATTCCCACCCTCCTGTGATCCTATCCAAAGAATAGCATTAGAAGCATCCTCCACAATCACTGCATCCTATGTAAATAAAAGACACGTGTACCATGTAAGACCATGAATAGACAAGATGTTAAAACCTAAATGTGGTACATAGAGAACTTTGGTGGAAGAAGACTACCTATTTGGCAACAAAGGAATAGTCCCCACTCCTCAAACAGGGACTATAGAGTTGTCACCAATGGTGATTATATCCGTTCTGGCACTCAAATCCTAAAGCCAATTTGGTTTGCAGGTCATGTGAGAAGAGGCTCCACTATTAACAAGCCAAGGCTTCTACTAAGAGGAAGAAGCAAGAGTTGTATCTTGCTTGGCAAATACATTCACAAAGACAAACTCTATTGTCATAGAGGCAACCCTTCAATCCTTCTCCTTTCACTTCAAATGGGGGTACCTTTGCCAACACCTCTCTTTAATGAGATGAGTGCCCTTCCAATAGTGTGGACACTTTGGTTTCTTCTCCTTCTTCTAATCCTTCTTATCCTCATGCTTCCTGTCCTTGGCCTATGCCTTCTTCTTCTTTCCTCCACATGTACCTATAATAATGTTTTGGTGGAGTTAGATCCATTGATCCCAACCTCTTTGAGTCTCTTGTCATGCTCCAAGACAAGCAGTAAAAGCTCCTCCCATAAGAGTGTCTTATGGGTCCTCGATGTGATAAGGCTAGTGTGGAAGACATGAACTGAGGAGATGGCAACTGAGTCAAGAGAATCATAGCCATGTCTTTTAGGTAAATATGTTGTGCTAATATAAAGATGCAAGCTTCTTCCACGCTTCCATCGTGGTCTTCAACCTACAAAATGTACAAGGATAGAAACTTGAAAACTCATAAAGAGAAAGGATTAGCTTGAGAGTTGAGCCGATCCCACAAGGTTGCATGGTCCATAGAAGTCCCATCTATTGGATCCTCCTTATAGGATGATGGATGAAATCGAAATCAAGAGCCCAAAGATCAAAGGTATCAAGTATGCCCTCCACCTCACATGACCACAATCAATAGTTCAAACAATCAATATTTCAAAAAATGAAGTTTTTCTTCTTTGGATAATGAAGGTAAGACAATCACTTGCACCTTGGGAATCAAGGACGGCATCTTCACTAAGGATGGAGCCTTTTGTGAAAGATGAATAGAAGGGGGATGAGTGCAAATGGGGGACTCCTCTTGCCAATTATAATCACAATAAGTATGTCTCTTCTTAAAAGAGTGTCTCGAAAGAAGCTCCTCCTCTAAGTCATCAAAGCTCATTAACTAGCAATACATCTTCAATATTGCAAAATCTATGTTTATCAAAGAGAGAGCTATCACCAGTTACTAGGAACCTACCACCTGCACAGAAGGATGTTGTCTACAATAGAAAGCTATCACATCGATGCCCAATAAGTTGTCGCTTGCACTAGGGAGAGGTCATCTACAAAATGTAAGTTTGCATTTTTTGCCAAATGAAAAAAAAACTCTTGTTGCTTAGTTATTAGACAAGGTGGGTTAGTCTTTGAGCACCTATAGGGTGTAAATGTAATAAACACAGGTTGAAAATCTACATTTTGAAGATCTAGGCTACTCCTTTGTGATGAAAACTTGCTCTTTTGCAAGAAATGTCCAAACTCTATCTAAATGACACCATGTGAGAGTGCAAAATGGAAGAGAAACATAAACACGGAGAGAAGTAGAGAGAGAGAAAGAGAGGAAGCTGATGATGAAGAAAGAATATTGCACTGATTGAAGAAGAATGCTAATACAAGGACGATGGAAGAAAGAATACTGCACTGATTGAATAAGAATGCTAATACAAGGACGATGGATTGGTCAATCCCTGCACGTAGAATGCTAATACAAGGACGATGGATTGGTCAATCCCTGCACGTAGCCCAAAGCATTAGTGAGGGCACTAGATCAGGCTGATGATGATGGTGACACCAAGCATGGAGAGCCAGAGTGTTAAGTGTATGCACATACAAAGGAAAGATTGGAGACTAAAGAGTGTGTATGCCAATTGGGGGGGTTTGGCTATAAATAGCCATAAATCCCCAAATATGGCCAACCGACATTAAAGGAGACCATAAATATTGGCCATTAGTATTTAATGCTAGTCAATGAAGAGAAAAATGCCAAAAAAAATAGGAGTGACTCCACAACTAATAATGACAATGTTTAGCAGGTGTAGGCAGACTATGGAGAGCAATATCTAGCCTAGGAATGCACATAAGAAGCTAAAAAATAAAAAAAGTGCACCTAAACTATTAGAGCTCCTATGTCTTTGTCTAATGTTGATAGGAGCTCACAACTAGGAGATGATAGATTGACAGAACTAACATAGGCAGGCTAATAGTTATGGTACCCTTGAGAGGATTTAATAATGCCTTTGGATGGAGGTATGGAAAGAGCATGCAAATGGGATTTGTTATCATCATGTTGGGTGCTAGTCTCCATACATAAATGTGTATGTGTGTATATATGTGTGTGTGTGCATGTACATGTGTATGTGTATATGTATATGCACAAGTGTGTGTTTATATGCATGTAATGTGTGTCCAATTCTAAAATGGGCTAATTGTTTCTATATGGATTAGCATAGTTATGTAAGTCCTTGTTATTAAGAACATCCTAACAATGTTATCAATATTCATAGAGTTTTAATTGACATTGATAATAATATTATTAATTAACACATTATTACATATATCAATATGTAAGTATGATTCATAATATGAATGCTAATATTATTCTTATTATTTTAATATGTCTAGAAGTATTAATATGATTAGTAATAATACTTATAAAATAACTACGCTACATAAATATTATCAGTAATATTGATATTATAACTCTTTGTTTCTTATTAATATTTTATTATTGTAACTATTATTACTAATTAATAGCATATTACTAACTTAACTAATGACATGGTATTTTAATGTCAGTATTTTTAATATTACTCATTGATTCAAAAATATCATTATTAATTAATGATTAATAAGTATATTATTAATATTAATATCTATCAATAAGATTAATAATTTAAATATTTACCTCTTATTTATATTACTAATATTTTCATTAGTATAAATACTCATATTTATGTAATAACATATTAGTTACTAATCTTATCAATTGCATATTATTGTTGATTACATTTAGGCTAATTAATAACATACTATTACTTATTTTGTTATTAGTAAGACATTGTTATTATACATCACCAACTACTATTATATTAACATGTTAATTATGAATATTATTATTGTTTTTATAACCAATATACTATACACACACACAAACACATACACACATGCACACATATATATACGATATATATACACACACACATACATACACATATACACACGTGCACACATGCATGCATGCACATGTGCACATACACATGTACATGTGTACACACAAACATATATTATATAAAATTTTAATTTTAATTTTAATTGATTATAAACTTATATTAATTATAATTAATATGTACTATATGCATTAACATATATGCAATTATGTTATTCAAATTAAAATTATATACCATTACATATATAGACTTTTAAATACACAAGTTCATATATATGGTGGTTAATCCTATATTATAATTTTTAATGTATATTGGTTATTATGGTTAGTATTTCATTAATGCCAGTATATTGGGTGGGGGTAAGTGTGAATCCAAGCACACGGGCGAGCACAAACTATCGCATGGGCAAACACAGTGAGACCAAACATGGGTGGGTGGGACCAAAATATAAGTGGGGAGAGCACACCCATTTTGGGGTGTGCTCACATTCCAAGGGAGGTTGAAGGTTAACACATGGCACCCCTTGCAATTTTTAAAATGATAATAATAATTATAAAAGATAGAAGATTAATAGTATTAATGACTATCAAACTCTATATTTGCTACCATCCACATGCCCTTATCATCGGTCCCACCTTGCAAGCCTATGCCACACCCCCCCATACCATGAAACTCACCTTGCTCCACCAGCACCACTAATTCTACTAGTGCACTCGAGTCCCACACTACTTTGCATGCCTAGCCCCTCAACAATATCTCCCATGGGGTCTTCAAGACACTGAGGAATCTGGATCCACAGCCATCAAGATACCCGATGGGATCAAGCAACTATGGCTATCAATTTGTGTACATTGTAAACCCAACCCAAAGTTTTAAACTTGGTCACTAAAATTCTTAGAGGATGACCATCGACTTGTTGGCCATTTTGGGCTAATGGGGAGTGCCAGCTACTAGAGGTAGTCATAATTTTTAATAATTAGGTTTTATTCCCCCTCTTTTGGACACCAAGTCCATGTGACTAACTTCCACCTCAACTTGGAATTTTTGAGCAAACTAGACTTCTCTATGCATCTATGGTGGTTGATTGGAAGCTCCTCTTCATCTCTATTTATCTCCATATCAATCAAGAAGCAAAAGAACGCTCGTCTGTAACCTCACTCTATCTCCAACACTATTTGTTGTTGGCTATGCTTGTCCCTAGCGTCTTTGCTCCTAGGCTCTACATTCTGTGCTTTTTTGGGCTAGTAGTCCCTAGCCTCAACACTACTTGTCCTCCTTGGTTCTGTGGGTTCTGTGTGCTCATCTCGACATTACGTCCTGTCTGCACACCTGTATGCTTCTCTTTTTCTCTATGATAAGAGTGAAGGATGGTGTCCTCAATCTCGTTCTTAACTATCCTACTTCTTTCGGTGCTCTACAACACATGCTCTATGGCGGCCTTCTCCATGTGGTGTGCTCCATAGATGATGGCCTTTTTCACAGATGGGCACTTATCAAATATGTATTGGTCCTTGGTTTATTGGAAAGCTTCTTTCTTGCTATCCTTTTGGGATCTCACAAGGTGTTTTTGTGGTTTATCATGCCCTTCCTTCTAGCATTTGGCATGCCATCCTGCATCTATCTCACCCTCGTTGGCTCAGTATTCTTCGTCACCCTACCCCCTCATCTTGCCTCCTTGGTATGGAGTCAGCCATCTTGGTACTAGCTTCTCTTTTTCTCTATTTGTCATATGTGCCAGGTTTTGGAAATTTGTTGAAATAAAGGAAATATGCAATAAGTTGGAAGGTTAAGATTTGTTTTCTTAAATGCACTTAGTATGGAGTCAATTTTCTTGGTACTAGCTTCTCTTTTTCTCTATTTGTCATATGTGCCAGGTTTTGGAAATTTGTTGAAACAAAGGAAATATGTAATAACTTGGAAGGTTGAGATTTGTTTTCTTAAATGCACTTGCTTTTTCTGAATGTGTTGAACAGGGGCTTTTGTTGAGGTGATCTATTGATGTGATTCTTTAACTTGCAAGCATGTGTTTAGGGTTACATACGATCTCCTATACTAACTTGCCAAAAATTCATATGTGTGAGTGTTTCTATGATCATTGCCATCAAATTCATTTTCTCTTTCATGTAGGTATGATCACAGGCTAGCAAATTGGAATGCTGTAATGTTATAATTATATATTATCAATATTAATTTTCTTTTTCCTAAGTTATCACCTCCATGTCTCATTGCAATTGTCCCAAAATCTCCAATTGTTACATAACTTTAGGAATTTATTGTTAAGTATACCATTTGCATAGCTCCTTGTTAAGTATATCTGCAATAGGATTAATTGTATTACCACTGCAGTATAATATATGCTGTTTTTTATAATTGATGATTTCAATGAATGAAAATTTAAAAAGGGAATGATGATTTTAAATAAGCGCACCAACAATGAGTCTTAGAAGCAAGATAATTGTTTGTGAGAGAAAGGGGGGGGGGGGGGGGGGGGGGGGAGACATAGAAAATGTTGAAACCATGACTACTGAGCCTTAGTTTTGAGATTAGGGTAAGGGGTGCAAAAATATTTTGCCTAATTCATTAGGCTTTCATAAGTATTCCAAAGGATGCATATAACACTAGCAAGACCATTTAAGCATTGCTATGATGCAAAAGGACAAGTATCCCATGATACTTATGTGATAATGCTTATTTGAGCGTTCATTCTATCAAACATAAACATATGCTGCAAAAGGACAAGTATCCCATGATACTCATGTGATAATGCTTATTTGAGCATTCATTCTATCAAACATAAACATATGTTTATCTATAATTGATTTCACTACAAGATTGTATTTTGCAAATACCTTTCCTATTTGATTGGTTTTATTGCTAGACTTATTAGTAGCTTCCTCATCGAAAGGAATACATACAAAGGCCTATGCAATAAAAGGTGGGGATTTGAGATTAAAGTACTCTTCTATCCCATTACTAAGATATCCTTCAGGGAAATCTTATTGCATGTCCCAGATGTAGCAGAAAGAAAATAAAAAATTTAAAAATTTAAGGACTACATTAAGTTCAATCTTTGCACATTTGCATGTCTAGTACATTTTTGCCATATTTCAATGCTTGCAATCACTCCTTCTTCTTTATATACATAGAAGCATTCATAGCACATACCTCACCACTTCATTCAAATGATTCACACTACATGTTGATCTCTTCAATGATCATGAGAGGGACCAACTCATCAAAAACTAGAAACGGCTTCTACACATAGAAGCATTCATAGCACATACCTCACCACTTCATTCAAATGATTCACACTACATGTTGATCTCTTCAATGATCATGAGAGGGACCAACTCATCAAAAACTAGAAACGGCTTCTACACATACACAGAAGTGACAAAGGATTTCTAGGCCTTCTCATTATTAAGGCAACCCAAAGTAGATGAAACTAAATCATCATCATTAGGCATTGCATCAATAGTTAGTTGCTAAGGCATCTACAATGCTTCTCACTTTCAAAACATATTCATTTATAGAAATTTTCTTTTTCTTTAAGGTATTCAACTTTTTCTTGAGTTGAATATTTCCTATATTTGTATTTACTAGAAAAATGTCTCAAAAATTATCCAAGATGCACGTAAAGTTTTTGTATTTTTTATATGCCCCAACATAGTATTTTTAATGACTATATATAGCCAATATATCACCTTTTGTCTTTTGCATTCTATTATTTCCATGCCTTTAATTCTTTTGCAGTCTCGTAGGGTCACTTAGATGTAGCTTTTTTTTCACCCAAAACAAACTCGAAGAGACATTTTTCAAAAAAGAAGTTTGCCATATTGAACTTCCATTATAGGTAGTTGTTCTTGTCTAGCTTCTCAATGATGAGGTTTCCACGGTTCTCTGCCATTATCACAAAATTGATATAAAACAACAGTCAAGTCTTTTGCAACCTTTCACAACAAGTGTACAATAGTATACCAAATTGCCTTTTTTATGGGTTTTTTCATTGATCACTCAATAATACATGTAATATGCAACCTATTTATAGATAAAACTTTTGTTTTCTTCCTAATAAACAGATCAAAACTTATAGATTCGAATTTTGTAACATGTGCATCCACTTTCAGTCAACATAATCGAAATCATAGTATACCCTGAAACTACTATTTGCAACCTTGAGGTGGGTCCAAAATGGGGCCCGAAATGGCCTCAGATTGGCCAAAAAAGTAGCACAAAAAAGTCATGAAGGGCCTTTACTTGTATAATATACAGTACTCTATTCACATATCAAATCTCATCGTAATTTGAGATTTTGGCTCTGCCTTGATGCCCATGCCTCCATACATAGGCATTATCAAAGAGAAAGAGTGGAAAAATGGGAGTGCTTCTGACCCATTGCTTGCTTGCTCAAAACTTTACTTCTTCTTCTTCACTTTAGCCTTCAAAACTAGCCTCTCTTAGTAGAACTAATCTAATACCATGTCATGAATCACATGGTGGAGAGAGTTGCTTGAGCTGATGTGCCAAACACACATCATACACATAAGAGAAAGCTCACTAAAAAACACAAGAAGAGAGATGGAGAAAAAAAAAATCTTATTGGTTTCTTCTTCTTGTCTCTCACATAATATAAATACACAAAGTGTAGATAAGATATAACATAAAGGAAAGTGGTTTATTAAGTCAAACAATGCATAACTTACTATACTAGTCAACTAGCCCTATAACTATGCAACTGTAGGTAGGTGCAACAAACTACATATAATAAGTGATAAGTCAATGGCCATACAAAGATCATAATAACCACCGTCGCATATATTGAGCTTGCCATCTCAATGCTTGAGCTATTGCATCGAACACACATACCACATATAAGAGAAAGCTCACTCAATAATGCAAGAAGAGAGATGGAGGCCAAAAAAATTTCTTGCAATTTTTTTTTCTTTCTTTCTCACATAATATAATGTACACAAAGTATAGATAAGATACAATATAAAGGAAAGTGGTCTACTAGGTCAAATAGTGCATAGCTCACTAAACTAATTGATTGGCACTATAACTATGCCTGTTGTAAATAGGTGTAGCTAACCAAATATAATAAGTGATAAGTAAATGGTGACCATGTGAGAATCATAATGACCACTAATATGATAACCGTAGATATGTTACATCTAACCAAGCGGTCCATCATCAATATCCGCACATGCTGAGCTTGCCATCTCAATACTCTTCCTCAAGCTCATCTGCATATCTTCAACTCCAAGTAAGCTTCAAAATCCTCAAAACTTCTCTACAATTCCTTTGTGAAAATGTCAACTATCTAATCCTATGTGCTACCAAGTCAATCTCACCAGCAAGTATATTTTCTCACACAAAACGAAATGCACCTGAATGTCCTTGGCTTGATATTTATCTAATTGTTTTGCTACTTATGTAATTTATATTTGGTCTTGGTTTTTTATTGTGTTGATCATCCATGTTAGAATAGAATTTGTATTATGGATTCCTACTATAGTATGTTTGTGTGGTCAAACAAACACCTTTGTACAAGATCTAGGAGAGAGTCTTGTGATGGGCTTATAGCTTTGGCATTATGTAGCATCCATCCAAATCAACCAATAATTTTTACAACCATACCACATAGCAGTACCTTTATACTCAGCCTTTGTACTTGATAAAGCAACCATTATCCAAATGAGGCTTCCTAGATACCTGCATAAATCGACTCACAAGTCTAACATCATAGCTCAAGTCTAGCCTTGTGATAGTTATATAGATCAAAAGTTCTACTTTCTTCTTGAATATAGTAGGTATTCTATATCATGCCCAATATCAGCACTCAACTTTACATTTTTCTCCAATGGCACTAAAAGAGATTTACATACCATTGTACCATACTTGGATAACATATCCATAATGTGCTATCTTTGGGACAACCATATACTATTAGCACATTTAATCACCTCAATACCAAGAAAGTACCTTGGCTCACTCTAATTCTTCATCTCAAACTTTTTCTTCAAAAGACCATTAACATTAGCAATCACAATATCACTATCACCTATAATAATCAATTATCCACATAGATGACTATGATGACCAAACTTGCATCACCCTTCCTCACATAAAGTGAGTGATTTGCACCTAAAACATAAATGCCGTTGCAAATTTTCACGAGCACATCACAAAAACACAAATACCGAGCCTGACGCTACACTCCATGCCTAAGTCCTTGGATGTCAATGATTTCTAGGAAGGCACAGAGATGCATGCAGTCCTGCCAGTCTTAGGTCTTGGAGATGTCACGAGAAAGGGAATCCTAGACATGGGAGTGGGCATTAGTGTGCTAAGCCATGCAGTAGTCCAAACTTGGGTAACCCACTGGTTGAGACTGCTAGGTTTAATATCACATTGGCTAGCGGAACAAAGGTGAAACCATTCGGCATGTTAAAGAATTGGTAGCAAAGATCACATGAGTCCAATTCTCTGTTAACTTTATAGTCATGAAGAGAGTGAACTACAACATCCTGCTAGGCCAACCCTAGATGTGCAATGCGAGAGTCATAGAAGATTGGAGCAATGGTCTCATCTTCCTAGGCAATTGAATGGAGGTTGTAAGAGTAGAGATGGACACCTAGAAGACTACACTGATTGACCTAGATGCCATCTCCGCCATGCTGAAGGGTGACGGCCAGATTAGGAAATCCTACAGGCCCTTAACCAAGTATATAATGTGTCATGAGGACAAGCAAGACTGGATGCATGTTCTTTTTACCATTGACTTGCCATGCTTGAACAATGAGGAGTATGAACAAGCTATCAAGATAATTGGCAAGCCCAAGGACACACCCTCAGTACCAGTCTTGCATGATGACTGGAAGCCTAGGCGAAAGACCCAACCCTATCACATTCCAAGTTGCGAACAATAGACGAGAGCCCCTTGAGATACTAGGATATCTGGCTGACAAGTTGGCTAGCAATCGAGCAATGAATCTCAAGCCACTCCAAGATCACTTGGATGAGCCGATGGTCCAAGGTGCACAATTTAAACTTGATGTACAATTGGGCCTTAGTCCTTGACCAATGAGAAAAGATGTATCAGGACTTGGGAGATGATGAGGAATCGGACAAAGATAGCTTTGACGACAAATATGAAGACTCTTGTTCCTTCACTGATGGGAGCGAAGAGGAAATAGACACTGTAGAATTCAACACGAGGGACATGTAATCGACCAGATACGAGCTGATTCCAAACCACGCAAGTAGAATGTCTTTAGGATAGAGAGAGGAGTTATGCGCATGGATTGCGATCGAACCTGGTTGGAGCACATAGGTGCAATCGACTACGAGCAAGCAAGCCTAGCCCAACCAAGTGCCGCACCACTACTGAAAATGGACTCACCTTTCGAGCTGCGACTACCAAGAGAGACTCCCTCTTCTAGCAAAGATGGTGAGTTTTATTCTGATTTGGAAGTCAGCTCAAATAGTGATCTTGAGATACCTCAACCTTCCAAGACTAGACGCACCAAGGGGGATCTACCTGTCTACCTAAGGTGTCTATGGTTAAGGAAGGAAGAATAGAAGCTGCCTAAGGATATGCAGGTAGAACAGTAGCAAAAACTGCAAGACCTATTAAAGTGATTCATGAAATTCAAAAAAGGAGATAGGGTAGTGATCTTGTTGGGAACCAAATGACAAGGGCAAGCAAGGCGAACCAATTGAAGGACCCGCCAAGGTTAAAGAGGTCAATTTATCCAAGGAAGGGGAGATACCCCGACCTACCTTTCTAGCCAATGACTTGACTAAGGAAGAGGAAGAAATTCTCATTGCTCTCTTACGAGAATATATAGACGTCTTTGCTTGATCCCTAGAAGAGCTCAAAGGGGTAGACCCGAGTGTAGTGACTCACAACATACCCATGACACGTGACACAACACCGGTTAAAAGCAACGAATGTATCCCATGAATCCAAAGCACACCCACGCCGTCAAGGAAGAAATTGATAAGCTAATGAGAGTAGGATTTATTTATGAAATTGACCACACAGACTGGATTTCACCTATAGTCATCGTATTAAAGAAGAATGGAAAGATTAGAGTGTGCATCAATTAAAAGATGGTAAATGCTACTACGAAGAGAGATAACTATGCATTTTGAGCCCCAAATTGGATACTAGCATTCCATGTGCATATTGACACTTGGAAATTTACTGTAGGAGATGTGTTGTGCCAACCTGGTGAACACAACCTAGATTACCCAGTGAGCTTTGCTAGTAGACAACTCATTGAGACCAAAATGAATTACTCAAAAATGGAGAGAGAGGGTTTGGCCATGATATTTGCTGTAAAGAAATTTCGACATTATCTTTTGGCTACGCCTTTTATCTTCTTCGTTGACCATCAAGCCTTGTTATATCTTGTTAATAAGCCTTGTACTACAGGATGCATCGATTGGTGGCTGCTTCTACTTTTAGAATTTGACTTTCCATGGTGGTATGTAAAGAAAAGGAACACTACATAGTTGACCATATGTCTCGCATCCATAGGAGAAGGTACTGGACAAGGCATTGTAGATGAACTGCCAGATGTGCATCTATTCAGCTAATCTAGGGAAAGAGATTTGTTTAGAGCTAACATGATGCCATATTGGGCAGATGACATAGTTCAAGTGCTTGAGCATGGACTACCTGAACGACTAATAGAAAATGCTCGATTTAGGCAACTCGTTCTGAAGATCCAACCCTATCATTGATATCAAGCTAACTCTATAGGTTGGGGCAAGATGGGTTGTTACACATATGCATGTGTGAGCATGAAATGCATGACGTACTCACAAAGTCACATGGCGGAATCGTAAGAGGACACTTTAGTGGAGACACGACAGCCTGCAAGGTGCTGCAGTCCTAGCTATGGTGTCTCACTCTTTTTTGAGATGTAGTATGATTCCTAAAGCACTGTGATGAGTGCCAAAAAAATAAAGTCCCTATTTGTAAGGATCACATGGAGCTAACCCCAATCATTGCATGACAACCCTTCAAGAAATGGGGGATTGACTTCATCAGACCCATTAGTCCTGCGGCCCAGTATTCACAAGCTAAGTACATCATTGTTACCACTAATTATCTAACAAAATGGGCAGAAGCATGAGCTACAAGAAAAAATGACGCTAGGACCACTACCAAGTTCTTATGGGTGCAAGTGATCTCACGATTCGGCTGCCCCATCGAACTTGTTAGTGACCAAGGCTCACACTTCATCAATGAAAGTGATAGCTCATCTCCTATCCACCTTCCTAATCATCCATTAGAAACCTTCTCCTTATTATCCTCCGGCAAACGTCCAAGCTGAATCCACAAATAAAATCTTAGTGAACGTCTTGACCAAGGTAGTCTTTGTTTCACACAGTGACTGGGACAACAAGTTGATGGTGGCCTCATGGGCCTACTGCATGGCTTACAAAATGGTTGTGGGTTAGAATCCCTTTAGGTTGACCTATGGAATTGAGGCAATTCTACCCTCAGAGTTCTTTGTTTCTAGCCTAAGGATATCCCTTCAAGAGCGATGGGATGGGAAGGAGGCATGGACGGAACACCTAGTTGAGCTCGAATGCTTATCGAAAACTCGGCTTCTAACCACCTATACGCTAATATGTGAGAAGGCAAGACGCAAAAGCTGGTTTGGAAAGCATGTCAAGCAATGAGACTTTGAACAAGGCGACTTAGTATTGTTGTACTCAGTCAAAGGACATAAACAGAAAATGAAGTTTAGTGGGTCAGGACCTTTTAGAGTTTGGGGCATCAGCCAAACTGGCAACGTAGAACTCAAAACCCTGGAAGGTGAGGGCATAGGCTTCTTCAATGGCAGCCACATAAAGAAGTACTACCCTCCCACACACCCATTGCATGAGCCTCCAATGCTAGAGTCCCCTATCCATGTACGAGTAGCCACTATCACTGAGATGGACGATGAGGATGAGGAAGCTGTAAAACCACCTTATCTAAGGATAACGGTCATTGCCAAGCACACATGCACTTTCAATGCATTGATCAATAAGGGAGCTGACTTTAATGTCTTAACTCATGATCATTGGACCCAAATTGGCAAACCACAATTATAGCCCACTAATGCTAAACTCGGCTCGTATGGAGGCTGATCATATGCACTCTTGAGAAAGTTCAAGGCTTCAGTTTCTATCGAGTCTAAAAGAATGCGGATGATCTTCTATGTGTTGCCCAAAACTAAAGATGTAGGCACGGAGTCACTATTAGGACAAACCTTTAAGAAGCAAGATTGTTGTAATATTGACTATGATTTGTAGTGTATCCACCTAGCCATGGGCAACGCCTGCATAGTTACAACTTTCATCAACAAGGGTTACGTGACTTTTTCCAAGTCTGCAAAGCCACCAGTAGAGAAACCTGTTGCCAAGTTTAAGGAGGGGATAGTGCTTCTTCACAACCCACCAAGCCTCAAGATCAAGAAATCACTGAAGTCAAAGCTAAGGCCCATGAGCCAAAGCTTCAATGGATGCCTAAACTGCAAGGACCGCCACCTCTACAAGGAGACACGCACAACCCCACAAGGCTAAGAACCCCACCTCACGTCTTAGGAGGCCAAGACACAGCTATAGATATCGACATAAGGTCAGCCGCAATGGGTTCCCAAGACCCTATTGCAAGCGCAAGCCTATTATGAGGGTAATGCCTAGATATGGACTCGTAAGGCCAAAATGGCCAAAGGCACTAATCAAACACCACCCTCAAGCTTGACTACAAAAGGCCACATGATACATCCAAGGCCTGTTGAGATTCAACAATCACACTCACTAACAGCCTCTTTGTATGGAGCTTCAGGGCCAAGGACATGCAGGCTTACCTATCCCATATGCACAGTGGTGCCTACTGCAGTTTCCTACTTTCCTATAAAGCATTGTACTTGCTTCCTTTTCTTAATGCAAATGATAGTACTCTTTTCTTATTAGTAAAGTATAAGTGTCATTGTCCACATACACAAGATTGTGTTTATGAGTCCAAGTCTCAATCTTGGAACCTAATTCACTTGTGTAATAAACAGTGTCTTTTTCTTCTCCATCATGAGTTTACTCTTCTTCTTTCATCCACCATAACTAACTTCCATGTCCTAGATCCGGCTCAATCGACATGGTATCAGAGCACAAACAGGCATGGCACTACTCCTTTAGCTCCATTTCACTTTCATCTAGCTCAGCTTGAGCTTAGTCCAGCTCAAGACTTCATCTTCTACTTTTTTTCTCACTGCCTTGTTTGGCAGCCATAGCCAAACCTGCAGCAGCTACCTGCCTTTGAGGCATTGGATCTCCCAAATAAAGAAATATCTCCACACGCTTCCTTTTGGAGGATTGTTCCTAAACTCCCTGAGCTTCCCTCTGTTGCATAATAGTCCAACATTGGGCTCCTATAGCTCCAGCATTGTCATTCTTCTTTGCTTTTGTCCTGTGGCCACCATAGCTAGCCTAGACATACCTCTGATAGAGGGCTGAGATCTCCCTCTACAGGTCAAATCAGCTTATGACTTCTTCTTGGAAGATGTTCCCAAACATTAGGCGCAACTCTCCATCACATTAAAGCCCAACATTACTGCGCCCTGACGTTGGCATTGCAGAAATCGTCGCCTCTGTCCGAAATTGCGCCTGCCTACGTCTTCTTGCTCTACGCGCACCGTACTGCCCGCAATCTGGTCGATCTCCATGGGGCTTTGATAGCCCTTGAAGTAAGCTTCATTTTCATTAAAAAACTTTTGAAAATGATCAAGTATTGAGTTCACAGCAGCTGAAAAACCAGGCCCCTGTCTCAAAAACCCTAATTCCACCATAGCCAAAATCTCCCAAGCTCATTTTTTCTCTCATTTTCTCACTCCTGCCACTAAACCAAGCTAAAGCCCACTCTGATCCACTATCCCAGCACCAAATCAAGGAGGGGAAGGACCTGAGAAGATTGAAGAAGGATCAATGACCCCGAGCAAGGAAGATTCAAGCTCAACATCAAGTCTCTACATAGTGTGTTTTCACACTACCATTACTTGTGTCTCTTGACACATTGTAATCTGCTCCTTCACCTGTAACATCTGAGAAACTTGGTACTAGTTTGCTACTGCTATCCAACATGGGAAAACACTCTCCAAATGCTCGGTTCAAGGGAGTCGGGTTTCACACCTCGCAAACCCGCATCAAGCTCATTCTGATGAAGAAGGTGTTGAGATATCGAGCTCCACTCGTGATATGCCAGGGTGACCGTTGTGCATTTATGTCACCGACTTGTCAGTTGTAGATGCGGTTGGTACACCGCCCATGAATAATAGCTACATGACAGCTATCCTTTTCTACTCTAGTTCATGGCTCAGTTAGCATGCCACCTTAGTTAGTTGAGTTTGGTTTGAGACCCATATATAGGGTTCTTCTATTTCTTTGTATAAGAGTTTTTTGGCTTACACAACTAAGAAGAGAAAAACTGTTTTCAGCCTCCACTTGTGTGTGTATTCCCCCATTTTGCAAGTAAGAAAGCTACAAGTGAGACTCCTTCCTTCTCTCCCACAATCTTGACATGGTATCAAAGCCTTGTTCATGGTAAGGAGCTCAAGAAAGCAAGCCAAGCTCACGGTGTTCTGGTAAGAGGAGTAGGGTTGCTTTCATTTTCTGTTTTGGGAGCATATCTCTGCAGGTAGCACAGCCGGAAATTGCAAGAGTGCATTGTCTCAGGTTGAGACGCCCTGTTTTTTTTATTTGAGGCCATTTCGGGGCCTGTTTTGGAGGCAAAAGTTTTCTGCACGCACTCAGGAAAAGGCCCAGTTTTATGCTGTGCAGCCACTGTTCTACAGGTCGGTGAAAAGTTACTATAGAAATTGCATCGTATGCCTGTGCGCAGAGACATTGGGAGTTACAGAACCATCCTTGTTGCCTCCAAAATCGTCACTAGGAAGTGAATATGTGGTTAAATACCACTTTCGTCAGTTTTGCAGATTTGCCCTTGTGAGGCTGAAGCTGTGTTCTTTGCAGTGACAGAATTTCTTGCAGTGTTCTGTAATGGTGTCTGATTCTCTTTCACAGATTGTCACTGAAAAGCTTGACGAGAACAACTTCCAAGCATGGAAGTTTAGAATGACGAATTTCCTCATGGGAAAAGGATATTGGGAATTTGTTGCAGGAAATAAAGAAGAACCAGTTCTTTCCGATGTTCCCAATCAACAGCAAATGCAGGCATTTAAAGCATGGCATGAGAGAGCCAGGAAAGTTATGTATTGGCTGTCTATCAGCATTTCAGACTCTATGATTGTGCATATTCAGGATGCAAGTACGTCAAAGGAGGCATGGGATACTTTGTCAAAAATGTATAGCACAAATACGCAAGCCAGGAAAATGCAGCTCAAGCAAGAGTTGCATAATGTGCAAAGAGAAAGTATGAGCATCAATGACTACCACATGAAGGTGAAGAAGATTGCAGATGCACTTGCTTCCATTGGGTCGCCAGTGGAAGATGATGATTTAGTTTCTGTGACCTTGAATGGTCTAGGAAAGGATTATGCACAGTTTCGGACATCCATTTCAGTTCGTGAAAGATTTCCTGATTTTGAGGAGTTGATTGCTCTTCTAATTTCTAAGGAGCAGAGAAATGGTAGTGCATCTTCTTCAGGAGGAACTTCAAAAGAAGCTGTCTTCTACTCAAATGTTGGAAGAGGTAGAGGCAGAGGTAGAGGAGGCCGATTTGGAGGCCGTGGTAGAAATCAGAATATGCAGCAAACTCAAGAAAACCAGTCCTATGGAGGAGGACATGGTAACTCTAGAGGCAGGGGGAGCCAAAGAGGTCGTGGTGGATGGCAAAGAGGCCAAAATGCAAACAACAATGTTGAATGCTACTACTGTGGTAAAATGGGTCATATGGCTAAAGATTGCTATAAAAAGCAGAATGACATCATGAATGGAAAATTGTAACAAGGGAATTATGCATCTTCTAGTAGACAGGGTGATGACAGAAATGAGCATTTGTTTATGGTGCAGCACATGAACAATTCTATGACAAGTGCAGAAGAAAGCAATGATGTGTGGTATGTTGACTCAGGTGCATCAAACCACATGACAGGTCATGCAGAATGGATGGAGGATGCAAGGAAAATGGAAAAACCAGGATTTGTGGAGACTGGTGATGATACTGCACATCCTATTGTGCAGATTGGAAAAATTACTTTGTCTATGCAGGATGGGAAAAAGAAATACCTGTCCGATGTATTTCATGTCCCGAATATCACCAAGAATCTGGTTTCTGTTGGTCAAATGGTTGAGCAGGGCTTGCAGGTCAGATTTAATCCTCATGGATGCTTTGTTGAGGATATGAAAAATAAAGGTCGCTTGATAGCAAAAGGAAATAAGAAGGGAAGAATGTTTACATTGGATGCAGACATGCCTGAATTGAGTGCAGCAATGTTTGCACATGGGACCGGTGTAGTTGGAGATATTGATATCTGGCATAAACGCATTGGTCATGTTAATGTACAGCAACTTAAATCAATGCAGGCCCAAAATATTGTTGTAGGATTGCCTAAATTCAAGGTTGCAGAAATGCATAAGGTATGTGAAGCCTATCAATTTGGAAAACAGGCAAGGAAACCATTTCCTAGACATGTTCAAGAGAGTGAGAAGCCATTGGAATTAATCCACTCTGATGTGTGGACTACTAAAGCTGTATCTCTTGGAGGCTGTCATTATTTTGTCACTTTTATTGATGACTATAGCAGAAAAGTTTGGGTGTATTATATGAAAAAGAAAAGTGAAGTTTTTGGGCATTTCAGAACTCTTAAAGCTATGGTTGAAAAAGAAACAGGCCTGCAAATAAAATGCCTAAGGTCAGATGGAGGGGAAGAGTACCTCTCAAATGAGTTTGCAAGGTTCCTGCAAGAGCATGGCATAAAGCAGCAATATTCATGCAGTCATACCCCACAACAAAATGGAATTGCAGAAAGGAAAAACAGGCATATTGGAGAGGTATCTCGTGCCATGCTCAATGAAAAAGAATTGCCAAATTTTTACTGGGCTGAAGCAGTTGCTACAGTAGTCTATATAATGAACAGGACTCCCACTGCAGCAATACATGGGATGACTCCAGAGGAGAGGTATACTGGTAGGAAACCAGATATTTCTCATTTGAAAATTTTTGGTTGCATTGCCTATGTACATGTGCCAGATGAGTAGAGATCCAAATTGGATCCAAAAGCTAAGAAGTGCATCTTTATTGGTTACTCTCTGCAGCAAAAAGGGTATAGATGCTATAACCCTTCTACTCGTAAGTTTACAGTGAGCAGAGATGTTGTTTTGATGAGATGAGTAGCTGGTATAAACCAGTAAATGTGATTGATGATGTAGATGCACAAAACGGTAATGCTGCACAGAATTCACAGTAGCAGTCACAAAATATTAGTGGACCTGGAGCCTCCTCTAGCAGTGGTTCACATTCTTCGCCATGGATAGGCAGATTGAGATCAGGAGAATCTTCTCAAAGTAATGCAGATAGTGGTATTCAGGTATCACGAAAAGGAAAAGAGAAGGTAGATCAGCCCATGTTTGATGTGAATGCAGGTCACTCTTATGTGGATGGTGAATCCAGTGGCTCAGAACAGAGCATTGATGATGAGTTGGGTATTCCTTCTATTGTTACACCTGGAGTAAGGAAGACCAGGGATGTTTTGAGAGCACCTGGGAGTGAACCTACTTTGCGCAGGTCTACCAGAGCTAGGTATCCTGTGGATAGGCTGAAATATGATGGATTTACAGCCATTCACTATGCATATATGGTCAAAGTGATACAAGAACTAGAACCCACTTCTTTTGAGCAAGCCATGGAAAAAGAAAAATGGGACAAAGCCATGGATGAAGAAATGGATGCCTTGGAAGCAAATGCTACATGGGAATTGGTACCTTTGCCTAAAGATAAACATGCAATTGGCTGTAAGTGGGTTTATAAGGTAAAGCACAATGCAGATGGTTCTGTGAATAGATACAAGGCAAGATTAGTAGCCAAGGGATATGCACAAACATATGGCATTGATTATGAAGAAAGTTTCAGTCCGGTTGCAAGGATGGCAACTGTAAGAGCAGTCATTGCTATGGCTGCATCAAAGGAATGGTCTTTACATCAGATGGATGTAAAGAATGCCTTCTTGCATGGTGATTTGCAAGAAGATGTATATATGGAGCAGCCACCACGTTATGTGTATGCTGTTCATCCTGAGTTTGTTTGCAGGTTGAAGAAAGCATTGTATGGCTTGAAGCAAGCACCTAGAGCATGGTCTGACAAGATAGGACAGTATCTTGTCACTATTGGCTTTTAGATTTCCAAGGCAGATTTCTCACTTTATGTGAGAAAAACAGAGAAAGGTATTATGCTACTTGTCATTTATGTTGATGATTTGATTATGACAGGTGACAGTGATGAAGATATCCTTCATGTGAAAATGCTATTGAAGCAAAAGTTTGAAATGAAGGATTTGGGAGAGCTGCGTTATTTCTTGGGCATTGAGGTGATTAGATCACCAAGTGGGATACAGCTCTTGCAGAGGCAGTATGGATTGGACATGCTGTCCAAATATGGGATGATAGGCTGTAAGCCTATTTCAGTTCCTTTGGAGCAGAATGTGAAGCTGAGCACAGATGCAGGTGAGCTTCTGGAAGACCCTACTATGTATAGATGCATAGTAGGAAGTTTGATTTATATGACTATTACCAGGCCAGATTTGAGCTATGCCGTTGGATTGGTAAGTCAGTTTATGCAGGCTCCAAGAAAACCACATTTGGATGCGGCTAGACGCATACTCAGGTATGTGAAGTCCACATTGCAGTATGGACTATTTTATGAGACTGGGGTTCAGATACAGCTGCATGGATACACTGATGCTGATTGGGCTGGTAGTATTTCTAATAGACGATCTACCAGTGGATATGTGTTCTCTTTTGGGAGTGCTACAGTCACTTGGAGCAGCAAGAAACAACCTACAGTTGCCTTGTCGAGCACAGAGGCCGAGTACAGGGGTGCAGCAATGGCTGCATGTGAGGTAGCTTGGTTGCATAAGCTACTTTATGATATGCATTAGCCTACAGATGGGCCAGTTGTCATTTATTGTGACAACATGAGCAGTATACACTTGGCAAATAACCCAGTCTATCATGCTAGAACAAAGCACATTGAGGTGCATTATCACTATGTGCGGGAGAGGGTTTTACTAGGTCTTATTGATCTAGTTTATGTCAGCACAGAGGATCAAGTAGTTGACATATTTACGAAGGCATTGGGCGCAGAGAAGCTGCGCAAGTTCAGAGACCTGCTTGGTGTGCAGGAATTGGGATTGAGCTCGAGGGGGAGTGTTGAGATATCGAGCTCCACTCGTGATATGCCAGGGTGACCGTTGTGCATTTATGTCACCAACTTGTTAGTTGTAGATGCGGTTGGTACACCGCCCATGAATAATAGCTACATGACAGCTATCCTTATCTACTCTAGTTCGTGGCTCAGTTAGCATGCCATCTTAGTTAGTTGAGTTTGGTTTGAGACCCATATATAGGGTTCTTCTATTTCTTTGTATAAGAGTTTTTTGGCTTACACAACTAAGAAGAGAAAAACTATTTTCAGCCTCCACTTGTGTGTGTATTCCCCCATTGTGCAAGCAAGAAAGCTACAAGTGAGACTCCTTCCTTCTCTCCCACAATCTTGACAGAAGGGTCTTTGGGCCATTACCAATGGCAAGGAGAAGAAACCTCGGGATGCGGACCTTGCAGTTACTTGGCAGAAGAATGATGACAAGGCACAAGCCATCATTAATCTGGAATTGGATGACAGCTACATCCATCAGTGACACGTCCCATGACACTTGGGACAAATTAGATACCTTATTTGGTGCACAGCCAAAGTCGTCTAGGTATGGTCTATTGATTGAATTTTTCCGACTTGATATGAAGCCTCATACATCCCTAGCATCCCATCTGAACTACATGGAAATCCTGCTTACTCAACTTGTAGGGATAAAGCTAAAAATGGATGAAGATGTCTGTATTGGTGTCTTGTTAAAAAGTCTGCCTCCTGCCTATGATAATGTATCAACCACTCTAACCAATATGCCTGATCCTCAACTTGTTGATATTAAAGCCCCTCTGCTAGAGGAAGAAAAGAAACTTAAAAGCAAAGAAGAGCCTAGCACTTCAAAGGATGAACAAATGTTATATGTAAACAACAGATACAAAGGTAAAAAGGAACCGCTCTTCCGTGACTTCTGCAAAAGGACCGGACACACTGAGAGGTTCTGTCATGCTAGGAAAAGGTCCCAAAAGGCCTATCTTGCAGCTGTGAAAGAAGAAGAAGACCATGGACCAAAAGATGAAGATGAAGGCCACCAGGATCGGAAGGACAAGCCTCATCAATCCTTCTACTCTCATTACTCTGATAGACTGTTTTAAAAGCCTTGTATTTCCTAGCCCTAATGCTTCTTGCCATAAGCTTTGTAAACTCCTCATGTAACTTGGCACTACAGTCCCTATACACTTTGTAAGGACCCTGTTACAGCCTCTGGATATCCATCATGTTTTGGTGCCCACACTTAGCCTTTTCTGCGATAGCCTCTGGTGTCTACCATGTTTTTGGTGTGCCCACACTTTGCAGGTGGTTCTCATTACAGCCTCTACACACTTTGTGCCTTTCTAGTTGTGATTGAGGAGGCGTGTTGAGATTCAACAATCACACTCACTAACAGCCTCTTTGTATGGAGCTTCAGGGCCAAGGACATGCAGGCTTACCTATCCCATATGCACAGTGGTGCCTACTGCAGTTGCCTACTTTCCTATAAAGCATTGTACTTGCTTCCTTTTCTTAATGCAAATGATAGTACTCTTTTCTTATCAGTAAAGTGTCTATGTCATTGTCCACATACACAAGATTGTGTTTATGAGTCCAAGTCTCAATCTTGGAACCTAATTTACTTGTGTAATAAATACTGTCTTTGTCTTCTCCATCATGAGTTTACTCTTCTTCTTTCATCCACCATAACTAACTGCCATGTCCTAGATCCGGCTCAATCGACAAGGCCAAGGCCACAAAAGCCTCTGGATTCAAAGCCAAGGCCACATGACACATCCAAGGCCAAGGCCACAAAAGCCTCTAGATTCAAAGCCTTCTAAATCACAAGCACACAAACTACTGAAAACTGAGAGATTATATCAACCCAAACCAAAGCCTACTACTCACACACATGCAATGGCTAGTCCTATAGCTCATGGAACATCACCCAAATGTCGTAGTGCACTGTTAGCCACGGCCCACAGCCTACTATACAAAAGGCCCAACTACAAGCTCAGAAACAACCAAAGCGGCCACCATCAAGTTTTGCTAAACTCTCTAGTTTTGTCAAAGCCCAACCCCCTACTGGCCTTAGAACCTCTTATGAGCGATGATAAGTTCTGACGATAGCCCTTATTGTGGCCCCGAACTTAGTGGAGAACACAAGGGATGACTTGGTTGCATGTCTTAGATGCTTAGATGCCACCTTCATGTTACTTACTAAAAGCTATTACTGCTTAGACTCTGGGACTCTTGGACAAGCCTACAGCAACAGAAGTATGAACACTCCCTTGTCTCAATAGAGAATTGGACTCTTGCGATCTTTGTTGACCAATTCTTTAACATGCCGAATGGTTTCACCTTCATTCCGCTAGCCAGTGTGACATTAAACCTAGCAATCTTGACTGGTGGGTTACCCCAAGTTTGGAGTACTGCGTGGCTTAGCACACTAACGCCCACTCTCGTGTCTATGATTCCCTTTCTCGTGACATCTCCAAGAGCTAAGATTGGCAGGATTTCATGTATCTCTATGCCTTCCTAGAAATCATTGATATGTAAGGACTTAGGGATGGAGTGCACCGTCAGGCTCAGTATTTGCATTTTTGCAACATGCTCGTGCAAGTCTGCGGTGGCATTTATGTTTTAGATACAAATCACTCACTTTATGTGAGGAAGGCTCGGGTAACTTACTCACAAATATATACGTGCATCGCATGGATTCAAAATAAGGTATTTTTAAAATACCATTTTTATACATTTTTTACATATAGAAGGGTGTAATATCAAGGGGTTATTTATAGATTGAATAGAAAAGGGTTATGTTTTTATTCAAGAAAAAATCACAAATATGGATATTTATAATTAGACCTTGAACGCATGTTATGTAGAGGATATACATATAGTAACTTCCTCAAGGAGGAAGGGTGATGCAAGTTTGGTCATCATAGTCATCTATGTGGATAATTGATTATTATAGGTGATAGTGATATTGGGATTGCTAATGTCAAGGGTCTTTTGAAGCAAAAGTTTGAGATGAAGAATTAGAGTGAGCCAAGGTACTTTCTTGGTATTGAGGTGACTAAATGTGCTAATAGTATATGGTTGTCCCAAAGATAGCACAGTATGGATATGTTATCCAAGTATAGTACAATGGTATGTAGATCTCTTTTAGTGCCATTGGAGCAAAATGTAAAGTTGAGTGTTGATATTGGGGATGAGATAGAAGACCCTACTATATTCAAGAAGATAGTAGAACTTTTGATCTATATGACTATCACAAGGCTAGACTTGAGCTATGATGTTAGACTTGTGAGTCGATTTATGCAGGTATCTAGGAAGCCTCATTTGGATAATGGTTGCTTTATCAAGTACAAAGGCTGAGTATAAAGGTACTGCTATGTGGTATGGTTGTAAAATTTATTGTTTGATTTGGATGGATGCTACATAATGCCAAAGCTACAAGCCCATCACAAGACTCTCTTCAAGATCTTGTAGGAAGGTGTTTGTTTGACCATACAGACATACTATAGTAGGAATCCATATTACAAATTCTATTCTAACATGGATGAGCAACACAATAGTAAACCAAGACTAAATATAAATTACATCAATAGAAAAACAATTAGATAAATATCAAGCCAAGGATATTCAGGTGCATTATCATTTTGTGAGATAAAAGATACTTGTTGGTGAGATTGACTTGGTAGCACACAGGATTAGTTAGTTGACATTTTCACAAAGGAATTGTAGAGAATCTTTGAGGATTTTGAAGCTCACTTGGAGTTGGAGATATGTAGTTGCGCTTCACCTTCAATTGGAGCTCGAAGGATGTCAGATCATGACAAATGTAGAGCAATTACGCACAATCAAAACATCAGAGTATGACCCAACTTATGTAGCTCCAACCTCTTATAGGGTATTTGTTGAGATGACAGACATACTATAGTAGGAATCCATATTACAAATTCTATTCTAACATGGATGAGCAACACAATAGTAAACCAAGACTAAATATAAATTATATCAGTAGAAAAACAATTAGATAAATATCAAGCCAAGGACATTTAGGTGCATTATCATTTTGTGAGATAAAAGATACTTGTTGGTGAGATTGACTTGGTAGCACACAGGATTAGATAGTTGACATTTTCACAAAGGAATTGTAGAGAAGCTTTGAGGATTTTGAAGCTCACTTGGAGTTGGAGATATGTAGTTGCGCTTCACCTTCAATTGGAGCTCGAAGGATGTCAGATCATGACAAATGTAGAGCAATGACGCGCAATCAAAACATCAGAGTATGACCCAACTTATGTAGCTCCAACCTCTTATAGGGTATTTGTTGAGATGACAAGCTCAACATATGTGGACATTGATGATGGACCGCCTAGTTAGATGGGTCCACACGTCTACACTTAGCACGTCAGTGGTCATTATGACTCTCACATGGCCACTGACTCATTACTTATTATATTCAGGTTGTTACACCTATCTACAGCTGGCATAGTTATAGCACCAATCGATTAGTGTAGTCGGTTATGCATTGTTTGACTTAGTAGGCCACTTTCCTTTATGTTGTATCTTATCTATACTTTGTGTACATTGTAAAGTTTGCAGAAGAAGAAGAAGAAATCAGCAAGAAAACGTTTTGGCCTCCATCTCTCTTCTTGTCTCTTGAGTGAGCTTCTCCTTGTGCATTCTGTGTGTGATCGGCGCAGCATCTTGAAGCAAGTCCCCCCACCACGCGATTCTTGACATGGTATCAGAGCTGCACCACTGAGAGAGGCTGATTTTGAAGGCTGAAGCAAAGGAGAAGAAGCAAGGTTTGAGCAAGAAAGCCACGGGTAAGAAGCTCTCCCATTCTTCCACTCTTTCTCTTGGATAGTGCCTGTGGAGGCACCGAAAGCAGGGTCGAGCAAAAATCTCAGATTGTAGTGAGATTTGGTGTGCGCGAAAAGCACACTGTATTCTGTAGATTATACCTTTAGGACTTTCCCGCAGCTATTTTGGGCATCTGAGGCCGTTTCAGGGCCCGTTTTAGAGCCGCAAGGTTGCGGACAGCAGTTTCAGGGTACACTGTGACTTCGACTGTATTGACCGAAAGTGGGTGCGCAGGTTACAGATTTCAGATCTGTAAGTTCAAAGGTGTTTATCAGCAAGTAAACACAAGGTTTATCTGCAAACTGGTTGCAGATTGCATGTATTGTTGAGCAGACAGTGAAAAAGACTGTCTGGTGTATTGTTGTGCACTACAGGTTGAGGGTTGCAGAAGATTTGCTTGCTGTTTGGTATTAGTTTTGTGATGATGGCAGAGAATAGTGGAAGCCCCATCATTGAGAAGCTCGACAAGAATAACTACCCTTCATGGAAGTTCCGTGTCACGAATTTCCTTATTGGAAAAGGCCTCTACGAGTTTGTTTCAGGTGAAGAAAAGGAGCCAGAGGTGAGTGATCCTCCAACTTCAGAAGAGACAAAGGCACGGAAGGAATGGAATGCAAAAGACAAGAAGGTCATGTATTGGTTGTCTGCAGTAATTGACAATAATATGCTAGGATACATTAGAAATGCAGAGAATTCATATGCAGCTTGGACCATACTTGAAAGTATGTTTTCTGTAAATACAAAGGCACGAAAGATTCAACTCAAGCAAGAGTTGAATACATTAAAGAAAGGGAAGATGTCTATCAATGAGGATGCACTGAAGGTAAGAAGCATTGCAGATGCATTGGCAGCGATTGATGCAATGCCCGATGATGATGATTTGGTGTCGTCTACCTTGGGTGGACTTAACAATGAAAAGGCTTGGAAGTCTTTTGTAACTTCCGTATATGTTAGAAAGCCATTTCCAGATTTCAATGAGTTGGTCTCCCTTATAATCACTGAAGAGATCAACATGCAGAGTGAGATATCTGAAAAAGGTGGTGAACAGGTCCAAGCTTTCTACTCCAGTTCAAGAAGGGGACGTGGTAGGTTCTCTTCAAGAGGCCGTGGTACAAGACGTGGTAGTGACAACTAGCAAAACAGATTGAATCAGCAATTTGGTGGTATGCAGGTTTCAGGCGGTTCTGGTAACTTTAGAGGCAGGGGGAGCTTTAGAGGAAGAGGTGGATGGCAGAACAGAGGTTCTAACAACTCTGGTATTGTGTGTCACTACTGTGGCAAAACAAGTCATATTGCAGCCCAATGTTATGCTAAGAAAGATGATATCCGCAATGGCAAGTTGCAGCAAGGAAACTATGCATTGTCTTCACGACAGAATGAAGACAAAAATGAACGTTTGTTTGTTATGCAGCATATGCTGAATGCTGTTATAGGAAAGGGAACACATGAAGATATTTGGTATGTTGATTCAGGTGCATCCAATCATATGACCAGCCATGCAGAATGGTTTGGAGAGATGCAGGATTTGCAAAATACAGGTTATGTGCAGACGGGTGATGATTCATGCCACCCAATTTCACACATTGGAAAAGTTCCCTTGTCCTTGCATGATGGTAAGATAAAGAGTCTTTCAGATGTATTACATGTGTCATCTATTACAAAGAACTTGGTGTCAGTCGGTCAAATGGTAGAGCAAGGGCTGCAAGTCAGATTTAATGCAAAGGGCTGCTTTATAGAAGACTTCAATGACAAGTGCAGGTTAGTTACAAAGGGAAGTAGAGTTGGGCGTATGTTTACTCTGGATGCTGGAATTCCTACTATGAATACTGCTATGTATGCTAAAGGAAAAGATGTTGTTGCAGATATTGAAATTTGGCACAAACGTATTGGACATGCAAATGTACAAAGGCTGAAATTAATGCAGTCCAAAGGGTTGGTTACAGGTTTGCCTACATTTAGAGTTGCAGAATTTCAGAAGGTATGCGAAGCATGTCAGTTTGGTAAGCAGGCAAGACAACCCTTTTCACATGACAGAGATGTAAGCAAAAATATCCTTGATGTTGTGCATACAGACATTTGGGGGCCTACACAAAATGTATCTCTTGGAGGCAGTTCATACTTTGGCACATTTATTGATGATTGTTCTAGAAAGCTATGGGTATATTTTATGAAGGAAAAGAGTGAAGCGTTTGAGCACTTTAGAACTTTCAAGGCTACAGTTGAAAGAGAAACAGGTCTCATGGGATAAAGAGACAGTTCACATGCAGGTATACCCCACAGCAAAATGGGGTTGCAGAAAGGAAAAACATGCATATTGTAGAAGTTGCATGCGCCTTGATGGCTGAAAAGAATATCCCTAAGCATTTTTGGTCTGAGGCTGTTCATACTGTTATTTATATTATGAACATAACCCCCACAGCTACAGTTCATGGTATGACCCCCGAAGAATGTTTTACAGGTAAGAAGCTTGATGTCTCACACTTGAAAGGGTTTGGCTGCATTGCGTATGTTCATGTGCCAGATGAGTTCTGGAAGAAACTGGATCCAAAGGCTGAAAGTGTGTCTTTATTGGATACTCTTTAGAGCAAAAAGTGTATCGCTGTTATAACCCTGTCACATGTAAGTTCAGAGTGAGCAAGGATGTCATCTTTGATGAAATGAGCAGTTGGTATGCATCTAGTGGTGATGCATTGGATGATGATGATGATCATGACATTCATGTGCAGACTGAAAAGCAAGAATCACAGACTCTTAGTGGACCAGAGACATCATCTGGTAGTCCTTGGTCTGGGAGACTAAGGAGTACCTCTACATCTTCGGGTGCATCTAGTAGCACTACAGGTAAAGACAAAGGAAAGAATAAAGTGTCAGAAGGCATTGATGCAGTTCTTGATGGAGACTCCAGTGGCTCAGAGAGCTTGGATGATGAGCTTGGCATTCCTTCAATGAGGAGGACTCCAGGTGTGCAGAGAGCACGCGTTAATGCAAAGACTCCATTGAGTGATCCAGTGGTACACAAGTCTAGCAGGGTGAGATACCCTGTTAAAATATTTGGTTTTGAAGGTTATGCAGCTCACCATTATGCTTATATGGTGAAACTAGTTGAGGATGTTGAGCCCACATGTTTTGAGGAGGTTTTTGGTCATGCTCATTGGGATGCAGCAATGGATGAGGAGATGGCTGCATTAGAGGCCAACAAGACTTGGGATCTAGTATCATTGCCAATGGGCAAGAAATCCATTGGATGTAAGTGGGTTTATAAGATTAAGCACAATGCAGATGGTTCTATTAGTAGGTACAAAGCTAGGCTGGTTGCAAAAGGCTATGCCCAGACATATGGCATAGATTATGATGAAACCTTCAGTCCAGTTGCTAGGATGGCAACTGTCAGATGTGTGATTGCTTTGGCAACAGCCAAAGGTTGGAGGTTGCAGCAAATGGATGTGAAAAATGCCTTCTTGCATGGTGATTTGCAGGAAGAAGTGTATATGGATCAACCAACAGGTTATGAAGATTTAGAGCATCCCATGTATGTGTGCAGGTTGAAGAAGGCGCTCTATGGGCTCAAGCAAGCACCTAGAGCATGGTTTGACAAGATCAGAGAGTATCTTGTCAATATTGGCTTTTATGTTTCTGATGCTGATCACTCATTTTAATATGGATCAACCAGCAGGTTATGAAGATTTAGAGCATCCCATGTATGTGTGCAGGTTGAAGAAGGCGCTCTATGGGCTCAAGCAAGCACCTAGAGCATGGTTTGACAAGATCAGAGAGTATCTTGTCAATATTGGCTTTTATGTTTCTGATGCTGATAACTCATTTTATGTGAGAAAGGGAGATGCAGGTTTGGTCATCATAGTCATCTATGTGGATGACTTGATTATTACAAGTGATAGTGATAGTGGGATTGCTGAAGTTAAGGAATTTTTGAAGAAGAAGTTTGAGATGAAGGATTTAGGTGAGCTAAGGTACGTCCTTGGCATTGAGGTGATCAGATGTGATGATGGTATATGGCTGTCCCAAAGACAATATGGCTTGGATATGTTGTCCAAGTATGGTATGACAGCATGCAAACCACTTTCAGTCCCGTTGGAGCAGAATGTAAAGTTTAGTGCTGATGTTGGGGATGAGATAGAATACCCTACTATGTTCAGGAGGATAGTGGGGAGTTTGATCTACATGACCATTACAAGGCCAGACTTGAGCTACGCTGTTGGTCTTGTGAGTCAATTTATGCAAGTACCTAGAAAGCCACATTTGGATGTAGTCAAACGCATATTGAGATATGTGAAGTCCACATTACATTATGGACTTTTCTATGAGGCAGGTACAGATGTACAGGTGTTTGGATACATATATGCAAATTGGGCTGGTAGTATGTCTGATAGAAGATCTACCAGCGGCTACATGTTCTCTCTTGGTAGTGCAGCTATTGCTTGGAGCAGCAAAAAGCAATTTACAGTTGCTTTGTCGAGTACAGAGGCTGAGTATAGAGGTGCTACTGTTGCAGCATGTGAGGTAGTATGGCTACAAAAGTTATTGGCTGATTTGGATGTGCAGGTGGAAGGTCCAGTTGTTATTTATTATGACAACATGAGCAGTATACAATTGGCTAGGAACCTTGTATTCCATGCCAGGACAAAACATATTGAGGTACACTACCACTTTGTGAGAGAGAAGGTACTAGCATGTGAGATTGACTTGGTGTATGTCAGTACACAAGATCAGATAGCTGACATCTTCATGTTGAGTGTTGAAATGATCTATTTTTTGGCTGATTTTTATTGTTTTTGAGAGTTGAATGGTTGATTTTATGAGATGATTGATTGGTTTGGAAGTGTTTTGAGAGTGTTTTGGATAGGTTGGAATGGTTTTATTAAGTTTATGATGTTTATTAGTAGAGATGTGAAGTTCTGATGATGTTCTGATATGTTCTGATTGGTCCTGATAGCTTCTGTTTTGTTCTGTTTTGTTATGTTTTCTCTCTGTAAGGAGGGATGGAGTATTGATTAAAAGGGTTTGAGATTGTTTGAAAGCTTATTGAGTGATTTTTGATGGTTTGGAATGGTTTTGGTATGAGTTATGTGGTTCTGATGCTTTCTATTAACCTTCTGTAACTCTATGATGAGCTTCTGGTGAGCTTCTGTAGACCTTCTGTATGCTTCTGTATGTGTTCTGATGGATGAGAGTGTAGCTTGAGAAAGTTTTCTAGCCTTGGAAAGAGGTGAATACAAGTGCAAAAGAGCTAAAAGAAGTGAAATAAGTAGCTGTTGAAGACTCAAGTAAAGACTGAAGTGAAGTGATAGTGGTGAGCTACGAAAGGACACTGTAGTGGCTCTGCTGCCTCTTCATATCAGACACACCTCTTGGGAGGGGTATCCAAGACCTAAGAAGGATTATTGTGAGTGATTATGAGAGATTTTAGTGAGGATATGATGTATTATTTATGGAGAGAGAGAGAGAGAGTCAGAGATAGCCAAATCTATTAAAACAGAGTGATTGTATATGAGAGATTGAGAGAGAAGACTATCAAGACATTGAAGATGAATACTATGTGATGTATTTCCATTCAAAGATGGTGTATTCCTTTGCTTTCTTTGTTATATTGATCGATTTTGTGAAGATATTGAAGAATATGGTTGATTCTATCAAATCTGTGGGAGATCTACATGATGCTGCATGAAGATTTGTTATGCCTAGTGTTCTCTTCTTCATTATGATCATATAAAACCTAATAAAAAAGCTTGTTGATGTTACAAGATAAATTTTCTTGCAAGAGAATTCCCTTTTGCTTGGTGTTCCTCTTGGGGCTCCATGTTTTTTGTGCGCAGCCGGGGAAGCTTGCCATCAACAAGCACCAGGAGAGGCTGAAAATGAAGGAAATGGCATTGCCAAGAAGAGAAGAATTCAATGGATGTTTGTAAAGTTCATTCTTCCACTGAAGAGTTGGAATTTCTCATAATCAAAGCCACTTTCCACAAGAATTTCATCCCACAATGGTGGAAACATATCACCATCATGATGCATGCTCTATGTGGTGGACAGTTTCCTCTTCCTGTTGAAGCAGCAGAAACTTGTATCTTGGTGGCAAACTGTTTGGGAACAAACTGAAGAGCAGAAACAGAGAGAATGACCATCCATGGAAGATTTGGCATTCATTGAGAAGTTTCCAGACATCATCAAGTGGGAGATTGTGAAGAAGCTTCAGGAGTCTTGGTCTGTGGAGGTTCACAAAGACAAGAAGGAAAAGAGTTGGAATTTGTTCGTGGATGCTCAACAGCAAGATACATGGGATGCTTGGTGCACTGACAATCTTCTGTTTGTTCAATTAGCAACCCACTGGAAGTTGGTAGACAAAGTGTTTTTCACAACATACACTGTTGAAACCATCAGAAGCTGGCATTACTATGATGATGGCACCACCACAATGCTTAGACGTATGCATTTTGACACCTTCAGAACCGAATACCTTCCTCTATGCAGTGGCATGAAAGCACAATTCAGGGACGTTGAAAAGGAAGAAGTAGAAGAAATGTTGGCAAGAGAGTCCTCCAGAGACTGAAGCCTTCTGTTATCCCTTTGTAGAGCACTAACAACATAGTGGAGCCAACCCCCTGATGAATGATGCAATAAAGAGGCAAGCGTTAGAACGAGTCCAGAGGTACGTGAGAAGAGAGAAAGCAAAAATCAAAGCTGAGAACGAGCTCGCAACAGAAGCCACCTTTGATGCCCTTGCGGAACTCTTTACAGAAGTCCCAATGGCACATCAAGCCCTTCCTCCTCCTGCTGGAGGTCCACTTCCAAGCCAGATCCGTCCTGGAAATATTGATGACAGGCCAGCGAATGTAGTCCCATTGCTAGTTTTTAAGGGAGAGTACAATGAAGATCTTGATCTTCATATAGCAGAGTTTATGGTAGCATGTGTGGCTAACAATGCCAGAACCCCTGAGCATTGGTTAGCAATATTCCCCGCCACTTTCAAGGGCACAACATTTCAGTGGTATGAGAGACAAGCAGCAAGAACTTTTGGCACATGGGACGAACCTGAAGATTGGCCTTCCTCACTAAATTCAAGCGTGAAGGTTTTGAAGAGTGGATGCGAGAGGAATTTATGAATTTAAGTCAGTCCTCTGGAGAAAGAGTAGAAGCTTATGTCTCACGAATGGAATCCATCCTGAAGAGATGGACTAACCATAGTCTAGATGATGGCATTCAGAAGGGGGTGTTTCTCAGAGGATTACAACCAGAAGTCCGTAAGTTTGTGGAGCTACAAAGACCAGCCACACTACAAGTTGTAATCAGAAGGTGCAAGACTGTACAATGAAGTGGAAGCTAGATTGGCAATGAATCCAGAAAGACGAGTCCTACCTCCTCTGATGCTAGGAATGATGTACCCACTAAATGCAGTCCCAGGGACAGTCCCTTACCCCTACCAACAGATGCCCCCAGTATCACAGTACAGTGCACCAAATCACAGTGGCCACAATCAATGCCTCAAATGATGGTTCAACCACAACAACAATGGTCCCAACCAATTTCCCCAATGCCAAATCAGCCAGCAACAGTGGAACCCTACCAACTGGAGCCAACAGCCAACAGTTCAAGCAGGAGCTCTGAATCAGAACCAGAATAGAGATCCCTCTGCACCAGCCCAACCTGTTTATGTAGTGATTATAGAGAGTCCTCAAAACCCTACTGCCAGTACCTCAGGAGGAGAAAGCTTGAAGGATTACTTATCCAACTCAGTTGCAAATATCAAAAAGAAGTTGATGGATGTGATTACAGAGCAGCTACAAACGCTGAAAGTGAATACCGCTAGCATATCCAATGTTGCAGGAGCAGGAAGAGATGTGATGCGGTCAAATACCTGGTGTGGTAAGTGTCATCAAGCAGGCCATTTAGCCACTGAATGTATAGGAAAACCAACCATTCCGGGAGCTTTCTGTTCCTACTGTTTGCGGAAGAACCATACAGAGAATATTTGCTCTCTGAAGGAGATGCATGATAGGAGAAGGAAGGAAGAGGACGCAAGATTCAACTTGCTGGAATCTAAAATGACAACACAGGATATTGGGCCAAAGCCTAGGGAGTTCGGTCCTAATTTCAGACCCAGAAGATTTCCATCCCAAAGTTAAAGAGGAAGACAATCTGGCGATGGTCAGAGATTAGAAGTAGAGTGTTACAGATGCGGAGAAAAGGGACACATTTCACCAAATTGTCCAAATCCCAGAAGGTCAGTGGATTACAAGCCCTTATGCAGTCGATGCAAAGGAGAAGGCCACACTACAAAAGACTGTCCAAACCTAGCCCCAGTGAAAAACAGTGCTACTGATAGTCCGGCCAAGGCCCAAGAGCCTACCTCCAATTTAGTGGAATTGGAAGTTGTTGCCATCACGTGTGCAAAGAAGAAGGAACCACCTATCTAGAAAGAAAATAATCCTCCTGCCAGAACAGTAAAGTTCAATCTTCCACCAGAAGAACAGACCAGAACAAAGCCTGACAGTGCTGTACAGAGCACCACAGTGCCACAGAGAGTCACAAAGACAGTTCCAGAGATAGGACCAGAGGTCCAGGAGATAGAAGAGGAGGAGGTGCCACAAGTGGCAGAAGAAGTCCCCATGATGCCCCTGTTGGAAGAAAAAAGGAAAATGAAAATGGGTGTTGCCCCATTCCCTAACCGGTTAGAGAAGCCAGTGGATCCTATTAAGGAATACGATCTGGTCAGAGATCTAGATACCTTTAAACCAAACCTCACATTCTGACAATTATTGATGTTGTCTCCCAGTTGCCGAAAAAGATTCAAAAGTATACTGACAAGAAGATGTGGCTTAAGGATTTCTCCCTCAACAGTAGCAAAGTCCAACAAAGCTCCAGAGCCTGTAAAAGAAGTGGATGTGGCTAACGCCTTCGTAGATCCGAGTACCCCAGAGACTGGTGTGTGGATAGAAGGCTGCTTCATTGCAAATGCACTGATTGATGGTGGTTCATCAGTGAACATTATGACGGATGTGACAATGAAGGATCTAGGCCTACAAGGTGTGCAACCAACCCAATGGCTCATCAGACTGGCAGATCAGAGTAGAATCAAGCCTTTGGGCATTCTCCCATATGTGAAGACTACAGTAGCTAGACACGATTATTGGCTAACTTATCTGGTGGTGAAGCCAAACTCTTATGGTACATCCTACCCTCTGTTACTGGGCAGACCATGGCTTTTTGAAGCCAGAGCAAGGATGGATTGGTTCAAAGGAACCTTGACCTTGGGTAGAGGACCCAATAAAGTGGTGCTGAAGCTATATGGTGCTTAAAAAGGACATGGATCCACCTCCTTGGAATTATCTTCTGACTCCCCTAATGAGGCTACAGATGGAACATCAGCAGACAAAGATGCTGTCAAACAGATCCTTCCCAAGAAAACAGTGGCACGTTCCTTAATAGTGGATACTGTAAGCCGACTCCCAAACGATGCAAAGTCCCTGTCAATGGGAGAAACTTCCTGCCTGAACCAGGAACGATTTCTGAAATCACTTCTAACAATGAGATAGAAGCATGGATGTACTGCTCTCCCTGTTACATGGCCATAGCAGAGCCAGAGACAAAGGCAGAAGATGAAACAGAGAACCTGTTCTTCTCTTACAAAGCTCCTCCAGAGACAGAGACAGAGACAGAGACAGAGACAGAGACAAAGACAGAGACAGAGACAGAGACAGAGACAGAGACAGAGATAGGAGAGGAAGGAGATGATATAGAAGAAGAAGGTTATGAAAGCGAGATGGAAGAATCTATCCCACCCGAAGAGGATACATATGAAGAAGAAGTTCCAGAAGCATCAGAAGCAGACGAACTCATGCTGTGGGACAGGATGGCAATGGTACCATTTGGTCTGGTAAATGGATCTTCTCATATGCAAAATCTTTATAAGAAATGGGTTAAGAAGACCAAGTCGTCTTTCAGTAGTGGCTCATGCCGCCCTCACCCACCTTTGCCAAGAAAAGATGATGATGATGCACCGTGCCAACACGCACCAGTCCCACAAACCCAACAGAAATCAGAGGGTCCCTGTTATGTGATGTTCTTGGACGTGTCATCAGAAGATGAGTCTTCAAGCCAAGAGGTAACTGATCGTGAAACCAAACTCGAAACGGCTCTAATCCCATTTCAACATCTCAAGGAGCAACCTAAGTCTCCACCAAAAGAAGAAGTTGGTTCTAGTGGGACATCAGAAGAGGACACCACTCCCTTGAAGGAGTCGGATCTGTATCCAGAAGCAGTCCGCGAGACCTTCATCCGTGAAGTAAAAGGTGAAAGGCAGTTAACTTTTGTGGATGCAAATGGCACTGAACGCCACTTGAAGGTGGGTAGCAGCCTACCGAAGGAGGAGTTGTCAACTTTGTACAACTTGTTGAAAGAGAATTTGGATGTGTTTGCATGGTCCTACAAAGACTTAAAGGGGATTGATCCCACAATATGTCAGCATCATATTGACTTGGAGCCTGATGCCAAGCCAGTACGGCAACGACAGAGGCGAATGAACCCGAATTATTCCACATTGGTGAAAGCAAAGCTGCTGAAGCTTCTGGAAGTCGAGTTCATCTATCCAGTGGCAAATAGTGAATGGGCCTCACCCATCATGGTTGTACCCAAGAAGAATGGCAAGCTTCGAATATGTGTTGACTTCCGAAAGCTCAATTCGAAGACGAAGAAGGATCACTTTCCTATCCCTTTCAAAGACCAACTGTTGGACACATTGGCAGGACATGAGCTTTATTCCCTCTGGATGGGTTCAGCGGATACAACCAACTGCAAATAGCAGAAGAAGACCAATCCAAAACAACCTTCACCACAGAATGGGGAACCTACGCTTATCAAGTGATGCCGTTTAGACTCTGCAATGCCCCTGCTACTTTCCAGTGAGTCATGTTGGCCGCATTCCAAAATCATCTACACGACTTTATTGAGGTATATTTGGATGACTTCTGTGTCTATAGTTTGATCCATGAACACTGGGGACATTTGGAACAATGCTTTGACCGATGCCGGGAGTATGGGATTTCCCTCAACCCCGACAAATGCATCTTTGGGGTCTCTTCTGGAGTTCTGTTGGGCCACATTGTCTCTGCACAAGGGATATCAACAGACCCTGCAAAGATCGAAAAGATCGCAGCTCTGACAGCACCCACCAACCTCAAACAGTTGAGGGGATTCCTAGGCCATGTGGGTTACTACAGAAGGTTCATAGCCCATTTTGCAACAAAGGCAACCTCCTTGCACAAGCTTCTGAGGAAAGATGCAGAGTTTATTTGGACGGAAGAATGTGACAAAGCCTTCAACACTCTGAAGCAGTGTCTGATTGAGGCACCCATTCTGCAACCTCCTGATTGGACGAAGGAGTTCCATGTACACACTGATGCATCTATTGAAGGCTTAGGTGCAGTTCTCTGCCAGAAGGGCTCCTCGAAGCTGGATCAACCCATCTATTATGCAAGCCGAAAAGTCACTGATAGGGAACGGAACTATACAGTGATAGAGTTGGAGTGCTTGGCAATGGTGTTTGCCCTAGAGAAGTTTCGCCACTACCTACTGTCTACCCACTTTAAATTTTATGTGGATCATGAGGCCCTGTCCTTCCTGATAAACAAAGCAAACGTGAAAGGACGACTGATGAGATGGCTCCTTCTATTCCAGGAGTTTGACTTTGAGGTAATTACCAAACCTGGTCGTTCCCATGTTCTGGCTGATCATCTGTCGCGTATCCCACAAATTGCAGACGAGGAGCAGGATGATCTAGACCTCCCTGATGCTTCCCTATTCTTGGTAGAAACTGTAACCCCCTGGTATGTAGACATCGCCAATCTGCTGGCAACCCAACAATACCCTCATGGCATCTCTAGTCGGGAAAGGAAGAAGCTTATGTTAGAATCACCCCCCTACACCTTGCTAGGTAGCGCACTGTACAAGAAAGGCAAAGATGAAGTGCTCAGAAGATGTGTTGCAGGAGATAAGATTGGGATTGTTCTGAAGGCTTGCCATACCGAGCCATGTGGAGGCCACTTTGCAGGAGAAGCCACAGCCAGGAAGGCTCTGCTAGCAGGATACTGGTGGCCTACCATTCATAAGGATGCCTATGATTACTGTAAAAGATGTGATGCTTATCAAAGAATGGGGAAACCTACCAAGACAAGTGCCATGCCACTGCAACCTATCCTTCCTTTGAAGCCGTTTGAGAAGTGGAGTATCGACTTCGTAGGTCCGATCGATCCTCCCACCAAAAGGAAACAGAATAGATACATCCTGCTATGTACGGATTATGTCACAAAGTGGTGTGAAGCTAAAGCCCTAAAGCGGGACAATGGTAACACCGTGGCCTTGTTCATGTATGAGAATATCATCACCCGTTTTGGCAGGACCTTAGAGCTAGTAAGTGACAGAGGCACTCATTTCATTAATAAAGTTATGGAAGAATTAACAGAGCTGTATAAGATCCGCCATCACAAGTCCACTCCTTATTACCCCAGAGCCAATGGCCAAGTCGAAGTCACCAATCGCATCCTCTGCTTGATCCTGACAAGAACAATTGCCGCACATCGTCGTGATTGGGACGATCGACTTACAGAGGCCCTCTGGGCATACAGAACCTCCCATAAAGCAGCCACAGGACAGACACCCTTCCAGCTGGAATTACCCTCTTTGAGAGTGGCTATCAAAGAGCATTTGGGGGACGATGATTCACTGCAACGCTGTCTCCTGAACCTGGAATGTTTGGACGAAACTCGTAGGATGGCTCTATAGTGCATGGAAGCCATGCAAGCTCGACGTAAGGCTTACCATGACAGCTTCATCAAGCACAAGGAGTTCAAAGAAGGTGATTTGGTCCTAGCCTATGATTCATGATTTGGCAAGTTTCCTGGAAAGCTTCAACACTGGTGGATGGGCCCATATAAGGTACTTGCTGTCAACTCTAATGGCTCTATCCAAGTGCAAACCATTGATGCCTCTGATGATCCCTTCCTGATCAATGGATATCGCCTAAAGAAGTACTTCCCTCCTTGGGGATCTTGACAATCACAGTCACCTGATCCTTTCCCCTGTTGGCGTGGCACTATCACTCTTATGATGCTACTTCTAATAGCCGTTCTTTAGCCAGTTTTGATGAGGTGGACGCAACCCTCTGTCCCCTCAGCCCCACCTTCCAGCCTTGATCTCTTATCCTCTATTTTCCACCAGCGGTAGTGGTGAGGTGGGTTCTGACAAGTGGTATTCCTACCATTCCCTTGCTTAATTCGAAAAAAAAAAACATATCGGTCATGGGAGAAAAGGACTTAGGTCCCTGTCATGCCGACCTATTCTTCGAGAAAAGGTGGAAACACCCTCGGGAGTAGGAGAAAAAGAAAAGAAAGAAAAACAAACAAAAAAAAAATGTTATGGGAGAAAAGGAAGCAATTCCCTGTCATAGCAGCCTCGTTCCAAGAAAAGGTGGCACACACCCTTGGGCGGGAAGCTGGCTGTGGAAAAGGTGGTACCACCCCGCAGTTCAGGAGAACTGACTCACCAGCCAAAAATGGTCTAGAAGAAATTTGAAGCCACCTCCCTTGGTGTGCTGTCTCTGCAACTTCATCAGTCAGTCTACCCCCTTTCGCAGACAATCTTTTCTACAACCAATTGAAGTACCAGATTTGATGGCTGCCTCCCTGGGTATGCCTCTTCAACAACTGACGACGCGATCTTCATCGACAAACAATCGAGTGACGCGAGCTTTCATCCTAACGGGATGGGGAAGTGAGTATGGGTTGCCCTCTGTAACTATCAATAGAGTGTGAGACAGAGGGTGGGGCAAGTGACCAGTCTTTTCCCTTCAAATCAAATGAGCGGTGAGAAGTGTGAATGAAGTGTTGCACGCACGGGATGGGCCTCTCAATGCACAAAGCATAATTTGTTTTTGTGCACTGCACTATAAGGCTCCCTGGCCTTCCTTCTCGCACCGTATGTCGGCACAAGGCAGGATGCACAATTGCACCATCAAATGCGCACAAGGCATACAACCTTTACACAAGTGACTGTGAGGATAACATCAATGGGTTTCAGGACATGGTCGCCCTCCTGTATCTATCAACAGAGCGTAATACAGAGGGTGGGCTGTGTCAAGATTGTGGGAGAGAAGGAAGGAGTCTCACTTGTAGCTTTCTTGCTTGCACAATGGGGGAATACACACAAGGGTGGAGGCTGAAAACAGTTTTCCTCTTCTTAGTTGTGGAAGCCAAAAGAACTCTAGTACAAAGAAATAGAAGAACCCTAGATATGGGTCTCAAACCAAACTCAACTAACTAAGGTGGCATACTAACTGAGCCACGAACTAGAGTAGATAAGGATAGCTATCATGTAGCTATTATTCAAGGGCGGTGTACCAACCGCATCTGCAACTGACAAGTCGGTGACATAAATACACAACGGTCACCCTGGCGTATCACGAGTGGAGCTCGATATCTCAACACTCCCCCTCGAGCTCAATCCCAATTCCTGCACACCAAGCAGGTCTCTGAACTTGCGCAGCTTCTCTGCACCCAATGCCTTTGTGAATATGTCAGCTACCTGATCCTCTGTGCTGACATAAACTAGATCAATAAGACCTAGTAAAACCCTCTCTCGCACATAGTGATAATGCACCTCAATGTGCTTTGTTCTAGCATGATAGACTGGGTTATTTGCCAAGTGTATACTACTCATGTTGTCACAATAAATGACAACTGGCCCATCTGTAGACTGATGCATATCATAAAGTAGCTTATGCAACCAAGCTACCTCACATGCAACCATTGCTGCACCCCTGTACTCAGCCTCTGTGCTCGACAAGGCAACTGTAGGCTGTTTCTTGCTACTCCAAGTGACTGCAGCACTCCCAAAAGAGAACACATATCCACTAGTAGATCGTCTATCATACTACCAGCCCAATCAGCATCAGTGTATCCATGCAACTGTATCTGAACCCCAGTCTCATAAAATAGTCCATACTGCAATGTGGACTTCACATACCTGAGTATGCGTCTAGCCACATCCAAATGTGGTTTCCTTGGAGCCTGCATAAACTGACTTACCAATCCAACAGCATAGCTCAAATCTGGCCTGGTAATAGTCATATAAATCAAGCTTCCTACTATGCGTCTGTACATAGTAGGGTCTTCCAGAAGCTCACCTGCATCTGTGCTCAGCTTCACATTCTGCTCCAAAGGAACTGAAATAGGCTTACAGCGTGTCATCCCATATTTGGACAGCATGTCCAATCCATACTGCCTCTGCAAGAGCTGTATCCCACTTGGTGATCTAATCACCTCAATGCCCAAGAAATAACGCAGCTCTCCCAAATCCTTCATCTCAAACTTCTGCTTCAATAGCATTTTCACATGAAGGATATCTTCATCACTGTCACCTGTCATAATCAAATCATCAACATAAATGACAAGTAGCATAATACCTTTCTCTGTTTTTCTCACATAAAGTGAGAAATCTACCTTGGAAATCTGAAAGCCAATAGTGACAAGATACTGTCCTATCTTGTCAGACCATGCTCTAGGTGCTTGCTTCAAGCCATACAAGGCTTTCTTCAACCTGCAAACAAACTCAGGATGAACAGCATGCACATAACCTGGTGGCTGCTCCATATAGACCTCTTCTTGCAAATCACCATGCAAGAAGGCATTCTTTACATCCATCTGATGTAAAGACCATCCCTTTGATGTAGCCATAGCAATGACTGCTCTTACGGTTGCCATCCTTGCAACCGGACTGAATGTTTCTTCATAGTCAATGCCATATGTTTGTGCATACCCCTTGACTACTAATCTTGCCTTGTATCTGTTCACAGAACCATCTGCATTGTGCTTCACCTTATAAACCCACTTACAGCCAATTGCATTCTTACCTTTAGGCAAAGGTACCAATTCCCATGTAGCATTTGCTTCCAAGGCATCCATTTCTTCATCCATGGCTTTCTCCCATTTTTCTTTTCCCATGGCTTGCTCAAAAGAAGTGGGTTCTGGTTCCTGTATCACCTTGACCATATAGGCATAGTGAATGGCTGTAAATCCATCATATTTCAGCCTATCCACAGGATACCTAACTCTGGTAGACTTGCGCAAAGTGGGTTCACTCCCAGGTGCCCTCAAAACATCCCTGGTCTTCCTTACTCCAGGTGTAACAATAGAAGGAATACCCAACTCATCATCAATGCTCTGTTCTGAGCCACCGGATTCACCATCCACATAAGAGTGACCTGCATTCACATCAAACATGGGCTGATCAACCTTCTCTTTTCCTTTTCGTGATACCTGCATACCACTATCTGCATTACTTTGAGAAGATTCTCCTGATCTCAATCTGCCTGTCCATGGCGAAGAATGTGAACCACTGCTAGAGGACGCTCCAGGTCCACTAATATTTTGTGACTGCTGCTGTGAATTCTGTGCAGCATTACCATTTTGTGCATCTACATCATCAATCACATTTACTGGTTTATACCAGCTACTCATCTCATCAAAAACAACATCTCTGCTCACTGTAAACTTACAAGTAGAAGGGTTATAGCATCTATACCCTTTTTGCTGCAGAGAGTAACCAATAAAGATGCACTTCTCAGCTTTTGGATCCAACTTGGATCTCAACTCAACTGGCACATGTACATAGGCAATGCAACCAAAAATTTTCAAATGAGAAATATCTGGTTTCCTACCAGTATACCTCTCCTCTGGAGTCATTCCATATATTGCTGCAGTGGGAGTCCTGTTCATTATGTAGACTGCTGTAGCAACTGCTTCAGCCCAATAAAAATCTGGCAAGTCTTTTTCATTGAGCATGGCATGAGACACCTCTCCAATATGTCTGTTTTTTCTTTCTGCAATTCCATTTTGCTGTGGGGTATGACTGCATGAATATTGCTGCTTTATGCCATGCTCCTGCAGGAACCTTGCAAACTCATTTGAGAGGTACTCTCCCCCTCCATCTGACCTTAGGCATTTTATTTGCAGACCTGTTTCTTTTTCAACCATAGCTTTAAGAGTTTTGAAATGCCCAAAAACTTCACTTTTCTTTTTCATAAAATACACCCAAACTTTTCTGCTATAGTCATTAATAAAAGTGACAAAATAATGACAGCCTCCAAGAGATGCAGCTTTAGTAGTCCACACATCAGAGTGGATTAATTCCAATGGCTTCTCACTCTCTTGAACATGTCTAGGAAATGGTTTCCTTGCCTGTTTTCCAAACTGACAGGCTTCACATACCTTATGCATTTCTGCAACCTTGAATTTTGGCAATCCTGCAACAATATTTTGGGCCTGCATTGATTTAAGTCGCTGTACATTAATATGACCAATGCGTTTATGCCAGATATCAATATCTGCAACTACATCGGTCCCATGTGCAAACATTGCTGCACTCAATTCAGACATGTCTGCATCCAACGTAAACATTCTGTCCTTCTTCTTTCCTTTTGCTATCAAGCGACCTTTATTTTTCATATCCTCAACAAAGCATCCATGAGGATTAAATCTGACCTGCAAGCCCTGTTCAACCATTTGACCAACAGAAACCAGATTCTTGGTGATATTCGGGACATGAAATACATCGGACATGTATTTCTTTTTCCCATCCTGCATAGACAAAGGAATTTTTCCAATCTGCACAATAGGATGTGCAGTATCATCACCAGTCTCCACAAATCCTGGTTTTTCCATTTTCCTTGCATCCTCCATCCATTCTGCATGACCTGTCATGTGGTTTGATGCACCTGAGTCAACATACCATACATCATTGCTTTCTTCTGCACTTGTCACAGAATTGTTCATGTGCTGCACCATGAACAAATGCTCATTTCTGTCATCACCCTGTCTGCTAGAAGATGCATAATTCCCTTGTTGCAGTTTTCCATTCATGATGTCATTCTGCCTTTTATAGCAGTCTTTAGCCATATGACCCATTTTACCACAGTAGTAGCATTCAACATTACTGTTTGTATTTTGACCTCTTTGCCATCCACCACAACCTCTTTGGCTCCCCCTGCCTCTAGAGTTACCACATCCTCCTCCATAGGACTGGTTTTCTTGAGTTTGCTGCATATTCTGATTTCTACCACGGCCTCCAAATCGGCCTCCTCTACCTCTGCCTCTACCTCTTCCAGCATTTGAGTAGAAGACAGCTTCTTTTGAAGTTCCTCCTGAAGAAGATGCACCACCATTTCTCTGCTCCTCAGAAATTAGAAGAGCAATCAACTCCTCAAAATCAGGAAATCTTTCACGGACGGAAATGGATGTCCGAAACTGCGCATAATCCTTTCCTAGACCATTCAAGGTCACAGAAACTAAATCATCATCTTCCACTGGCGACCCAATGGAAGCAAGTGCATCTGGAATCTTCTTCACCTTCATGTGGTAGTCATTGATGCTCATATTTTCTCTTTGTACATTATGCAACTCTTGCTTGAGTTGCATTTTCCTGGCCTGTGTATTTGTGCTATACATTTTTGACAAAGTATCCCATGCCTCCTTTGGCGTACTTGCATCTTGAATATGCACAATCATAGAGTCTGAAATGCTGATAGACAGCCAATACATAACTTTCCTGGCTCTCTCATGCCATGCTTTAAATGCCTGCATTTGCTGTTGATTGGGAACATCAGGAAGAATTGGTTCTTCTTCATTTCCTGCAACAAATTCCCAATATCCTTTTCCCATAAGGAAATTCGTCATTCTAAACTTCCATGCTTGGAAGTTGTTATTGTCAAGATTTTCAGTGACAATCTGTGAGAGAGAATCAGACGCCATTACAGAACACTGCGAAAGATTCTGTCACTGCAAAAACTCAACTTCACCCTCACAAGGGCAAATCTGCAAAACTGGCGAAAGTGGTATTTGACCACACAGTCACTTCCTAGTGACGATTTTGCATAAACAGGAACCAAGGATGATTCTGTAACTCCCAATGTCTCTGTGCACAAGCATACGATGCAATTTCTACAGAAACTTTTCACCGACCTGTAGAACAGTGGCTGCACAGCATAAAACTGGGTCTTTTCCTGAGTGCGTGCAGAAAACTTCCGCCTCCAAAACAGGCCCCGAAATGGCCTCAAATCAAAAAAATAAGGTCGCCTAAGGGCTAAAGCCCTTTCCCGCAGCATATACTGCCCTCTTGCTTCACCGCGAAGGGCGTCTCAACCTGAGACAATGCACTCCTGCACTTTCCGGTTGTGCTACCTGCAGAGATCTGCTCCCAAAACCGAAAATGAAAGCAACACTGCTCCTCTTACCAGAACACCACGAGCTTGGCTTGCTTTCTTGAGCTCCTTACCACGAACAAGGCTCTGATACCATGTCAAGATTGTGGGAGAGAAGGAAGGAGTCTCACTTGTAGCTTTCTTGCTTGCACAATGGGGGAATACACACAAGGGTGGAGGCTGAAAACAGTTTTCCTCTTCTTAGTTGTGGAAGCCAAAAGAACTCTAGTACAAAGAAATAGAAGAACCCTAGATATGGGTCTCAAACCAAACTCAACTAACTAAGGTGGCATACTAACTGAGCCACGAACTAGAGTAGATAAGGATAGCTATCATGTAGCTATTATTCAGGGGCGGTGTACCAACCGCATCCGCAACTGACAAGTCGGTGACATAAATACACAACGGTCAACCTGGCGTATCACGAGTGGAGCTCGATATCTCAACAGGCTGAGTGTGACTGGAGTTTCTTCAATCAATTACCGAGAGGTGACATTGAGGGACGTTATGACACTTGGAGTTAGGTATGTTCCCATTTCCCTATGCGTCCACGGGATGGGTCTCTACCATCATCACAGGATACGTCACCCTGTTATGTACACTGCACTATAAGGCTCCCTTGCCTTCCTCCTTGCACCTATGCCAGACGAGTTGGACACACTAATGCACCATCCACTGTGCACCCTGGCATACTCCCTCTGCACTATTCCCTTGTCGATTCCTAAATCGGGTATGAGATATGGGTTTCCATCATTATTTCTCGAGTGATATTAGTCATGGGGTGAGTGACTGTTCTTTCATTCCATATGAGTGATTGTGAGTTGAGTGTACCATTCCTCATCATCGGCAAATTTCTTGCGATTTCTTTAACCAGCTACCTCCCTGGGTGCTGCCGCATAGTCCCTACCACGAAGGACATATGTTGTGAAGATATCTTGGTACCTCTTGTAGCCGACAACAACACAGGACGTGCCATTGACAATCAACCTTGATTCTCGATAACATGGGCCAAGTTTTTCTAACCCTACACCTTCTGTTTTCAGTGACGTTCATGTTTTAAGTGTGGGGACATTAGTGGATGGTCTGTTGTGTGGTCCTAGGTCCCTGTTGCTCGGTTAACCCTGTCCGTTCAGGTCTTAAGTGTGGGGACGCATCCCTGCGCGTCTACATTGCATACCCCTTTACATATGCCTCAACCTGCTAATGCCTCTATGCCATGACTTGCTTTTAACCTGATGAGGTCCCTTCCCACCCACCCGTCCACTGTCACCCCTCCCTTGGGGCTGTTCCTCCTCCATTTCTTTTTTTCCCTTATTTTGCTGTGTTTTCATGTGAACGCACCCTACGTTCAGCGGACTTCCAATCTGACTTTACAAACCTGTTCCTCCCTTTGAACTGACCATTTTTCCTTTTTTACCCACCCCTGTTCCGGTGCACGGTTTTCGAGTTATTAATTTTTGAAGCATTTTGCGCCCATTAGCCGGTTTTCCATGTGAATGCATTTTGCTTGCTTTGGAACGGTGATATGACATCATAGACCTGACAATCCCTTTCTCCTTGACATTTTTCCTTTTTACTCCCTGTCATTTTGCTGCACGATTTGTCCAATATTAATTTTTGCAATTTCTTGAGACTTTTTTGTGCATCTTTTTGATATTTTTCCATGTGAACCTGCCCTTTTTGCATCGGAATTCCAATTTTATTTGACAGCCGTGTCTCCCACGTCTTCCCCCACCTTTTTCCTTTTTCCTCCATCCTCTTTCGACTTCTGTATTTTTAATTATTAATTTTTAAATATGTTTTCAGACATATTTTTGGTGTTTTTCACATGTGAACCCCTCTTACTTCCGCCGGAACTGCATTTTGATATGACAACCCTGTACCCCCCCTTCCTGCGGAAATTTTTTCTTTTTATTGCATGTCATTCCGGCAAGCGATTAGTCCAATATTAATTTCCGATCCCATTTTCAAGTCTTTTTTTGGGTTTTTCCCACGTGAACGCATCTTATCTCAGTCGGAACTATGTTTTGACATGATAGGATTGTCAGGCACGTCTTTCTGCACATTTTTCCTTTTTCCTGCACCTTGTTCCGCTGCATGGATCTTCCGATATTAATTTTTAATTGCGTTTTTTGACCTGTTTTTTGCATTTTTTGCATGTGAACGCCCTGTCTTTCCCCCAGAACCCCCATTGCACATTTTCCCTGTCTTCCCCCTGCCGTCCTGCCCACTTTTTATTTTTATGACATTTCGTTTTGATGCCCGGATTGGGCGATATTCATTTTTCCTTGTTTATACGTGTTTCACACGACTCGTCCCGCGCGTGAACGCGCCCGTTTTCGGTTTCACGCGTCTCCACGCGCCCCGGGCGTGTCCGCGTGCCCCATACCGCCATCCCGGCACTATGTCGATCCCGTCACAGTAAATTTTTTTACCCCGCTCGGCGCACGAGCGCTGGACAGGGTTACGCCTTTCTTTTATTTTAATTTAATTAATTTAATTATTTATTTTCATTCACTTTTCTTTCCCCCACCCCCTAAGCACCCCGCCCATTTCCTCCCATGGGCACCCCATGGTCCCCCTGTAAAATATTACACGGCGCAGCGAACAGAATCTGAGAAAGAGATAGAGAGTACACAACAGATAAGAGGAGAATCAGTAAATTCTTTAACTTAACAACTGATACAAAGATGGCTCTGTCCACTCGTGCGCTTCCACTTTGTGAAGCTTAGATGGCGATCTAGACAGAAGATAGGTGAAGAGCTTAAGGCTAGCTGGAACAACAACTCTGACTGGGTGAAAGATGAGTGAGAGATGGATGCGAAGGGGTTTAGCTTTTATAGCCCGCGAAGGTCGTTAGGTCGGCCTGCTGATGCGACCTACCATATTTAACTCCCTTACACCGCAACTCGATGCAATGCGCCTTGAGTTGCTACCAGCTTAACCACTCCGTCTAACCCAAAGATTAGACCCACAACAGTCACCTTTTTACCATCCGGTCACATAGACCTCATCTGATATATAAGTCAGGACTCAACCCCGGGCTCACATTTGGCTTCTCCTCATAATGGGGGCCTTACAACTTTGAGCACCATGGATCATTGGTAGCACCTAATGAGGGTGGGACATTGATCATATCTAACACCCCCCCTCAATGTCCACCCATAGGTGAACTATCTCCTCGGCCCAATGCCGAGTCTCTGAAGATGAACTTGAAGCAGATCCTTCGTAAGTGCTTTGGTGAAGATATCTGCTCCATTCTCCTCTGTTGGATAGTAGACCAGTTCCACTATCCCATCCTCCATCAAATCACGCACATAGTGATACTAGAAGATGCATAATTCCCTTGTTGCAATTTCCCATTCATGATGTCATTCTGCTTTTTATAGCAGTCTTTAGCCACATGACCCATTTTACCACAATAGTAGCATTCAACATTACTGTTTGCATTTTGGCCTCTTTGCCATCCACCACGACCTCTTTGGCTCCCCCTGCCTCTAGAGTTACCACGTCCTCCTCCATAGGACTGGTTTTCTTGAGTTTGCTGCATATTCTGATTTCTACCACAGCCTCCAAATCGGCCTCCTCTACCTCTGCCTCTACCTCTTCCAACATTTGAGTAGAAGACAGCTTCCTTTGAAGTTCCTCTTGAAGAAGATGCACCACCATTTCTCTGCTCCTCAGAAATTAGAAGAGCAATCAACTCCTCAAAATCAGGAAATCTTTCACGAACTGAAATGGATGTCCGAAACTGTGTATAATCCTTTCCTAGACCATTCAAGGTCACAGAAACTAAATCATCATCTTCCACTGGCGACCCAATGGAAGCAAGTGCATCTGCAATCTTCTTCACCTTCATGTGGTAGTCATTGATGCTCATACCTTCTCTTTGCACATTGTGCAACTCTTGCTTGAGTTGCATTTTCCTGGCCTGTGTATTTGTGCTATACATTTTTGACAAAGTATCCCATGCCTCCTTTGGCGTACTTGCATCTTGAATATGCACAATCATAGAGTCTGAAATGCTGATAGACAGCCAATACATAACTTTCCTGGCTCTCTCATGCCATGCTTTAAATGCCTGCATTTGCTGTTGATTGGGAACATCAGGAAGAATTGGTTCTTCTTCATTTCCTGCAACAAATTCCCAATATCCTTTTCCCATAAGGAAATTCGTCATTCTAAACTTCCATGCTTGGAAGTTGTTATTGTCAAGATTTTCAGTGACAATCTGTGAGAGAGAATCAGACGCCATTACAGAACACTGCAAAAAATTCTATCACTGCAAAGAACACAGCTTCAGCCTCACAAGGGCTAATCTGCAAAACTGACGAAAGTGGTATTTGACCACACAGTCACTTCCTAGTGACGATTTTGCATCAACAGGCAACAAGGATGATTCTGTAACTCCCAATGTCTCTGCACACAAGCATACGATGCAATTTCTGTGGTAACTTTTCACTGACCTGTAGAATAGTGGTCGCACAGCATAAAACAGGGCCTTTTCCTGAGTGCATGCAGAAAACTTCCACCTCCAAAACAGGCCCCGAAATGGCCTCAAATAAAAAAAACAGAGTCACCGCGAAGGGCGTCTCAACCTGAGACAATGCACTCTTGCAATTTTCGGTTGTGCTACCTGCAGAGATCTGCTCCCAAAACAGAAAATGAAAGCAACACTGCTCCTCTTACCAGAACACCGCGAGCTTGGCTTGCTTTCTTGAGCTCCTTACCACGAACAAGGCTCTGATACCATGTCAAGATTGTGGGAGAGAAGGAAGGAGTCTCACTTGTAGCTTTCTTGCTTGCACAATGGGGGAATATACACAGAGGTGGAGGCTGAAAACAGTTTTCTTCTTCTTAGTTGTGTAAGCCAAAAAAGAACTCTCGTACAAAGAAATAGAAGGACCCTATATATGGGTTTCAAACCAAAGACAACTAACTAAGGTGGCATACTAACTGAGCCACGAACTAGAGTAGATAAGGATTGCTGTCATCTAGCTATTATTCATGGGCAGTGTACCAACCGCATCTGCAATTGACAAGTCGGTGACATAAATGCACAACGGTCACCCTGGCGTATCACGAGTGGAGCTCGATATCTCAACACTGCATGCCCGCCATCCGCCTCTGCCCCCCTCCTCGTGGGCCTCTCCTCTACGCCCTGCCCCTCTCCCCGTGGTCTGGACCCCGCCGTGCGTTGCCGCCCCATGGCCTGGACCCCTCCTCGCTGACGCCGCCCCGTGGCCTGGACCCCGTCATGCGCCACCCCCCCGTGGCCTCTGACGCCCCTGCCGCCCTGTTCGCCGCCGTCCTCGCCCGCCTTCGCCATCCGTGGCCCCTTGCCCGCCACTGCCTTCATCCCCCCGTTGGTGCCCTACCACGTGCCCCTGCCTGTCCTCCCCTCCACATGTCCTATCCCTATCCACAACCATTCCACCTCCCTCTAAGCCCCCCTTCCCCCCCCCACAGGCACACAACACCAAACCACCCCACCTCCCTACAAGCCCCCTTCCCCTCCCACAGTCACACAACCATCCCACCTCCCTATAAGCCCCCATTCCCCCCAGGCACACACTCCACCCCCCCACCCCCTTCTTAAGCCCTATTCCCCCCCCGCAGACCCGCAGAATCCCACCCAAGCCCACTGTCACACCCCGCAGACACCCGCAGAAACCACCGCACGACACCCAGCCGCACCCAACCAAACCACGCAGAACCTGTAGCTCTCTTTTTGCAGCCCCTCTTCTCTGCCCTTTGACACACGCACGCGTGGCCGTTAGTGAGAGTTTGGTTGTTCGTGTGCGGGTGCAGGAGTCCGTTCGCGGATGTTCACGCGCGAGGACGCGCGTTAGCTGGTCCGTGAGGTGGTGTGCAGCCGGCTGTTCACACGCAGCTGACACGTAGTCTATTCCTGGGTATATTCCCGGATTTTTAATTCCAATACCTGAAAACCTTTAAAATACATTGAAATTTTTTAAAAAAATAATTAAAAATCACTTAAAATTCAAAAAATACAGAAAAATCTTGAAAAATTCTCAATATTTATGCAGTAAATTGCCATATTTTTCTAACTGAAAATTTCAGAGAAAATTTTAGATTCATTTTAAAATTAAAAATTCTTTTCAAAATATCCAAAAAATAAAAACAATTCATTAAATTGGTAAAAATTCCAATTTAATTACAAAAAAATTCCTAAAAATTTCATTAACTTTTTTACTTATTTTTGGAATATTTTCTAAGCTGAAAATGATGTGTCATTTTATTCCATGATTATTTTATGGTAAAAATATTTCATTAAATGCTAAATTCATAAAAAATCATCTTTCATTCAAAACACAAACTGAAAATTCTAGAAAAATCCAAATACCTTGGTTCTTTTTGGATTGCTGACCTCCATTTGGGATTGAGAAGTGCACATTCATTGCATTCACATACACCCACTTTCAGGTATTTTTTCCTTTTATATTTTTATTTTTTCTCGCTACCCCAAAATTCACGGTTAATTTTTAAAATGAACCCTAAAGACCACCATGGCACGTGCGCTCGCGCTAAACACACCATTTTTTAACTAAAATTAACCCGCCATTCACTTAGCACGTACTAAGTGCGCTTAAGAGGCACTTTAATATTTTTAATTAAAATGAACCAGCCATCACAAGAGCACGCGCTGGCAAAAAAGTGCTCCACATCACCTTAATTTTTAATAAATGAATTTTCATTTAGAGACCCAGTCTGGGTATCGAAGTCCGAGATTCGGATTAAAGCACCTCTTTAACCTAATAATTTGTAATTAAAATTTTAAGAAGGAACCGTCGTTTTCTTGATAAGATTTATCACTTAATAAAAATTCACCCATTTCTTAATAATTTACTAAAATGAACCTTTCATTAAATTAATTCCCCCTCACTGCACTTATTTCCCCTTTTTAATGAACTCGTTTCGTGGGATGGGTACGCGAAGTCTTCGGAGTTGTCTCCATTGTCAAACCTGATTATCAAAGTTGTGGTCTTGATATGTCTGGGTTGTTGTTATATTTTGGTTCAGTTTCTTTGTTATGGTTAAGGGTACGGTGTGTAGTTTTTTTTCTTTATTACCTGATATGGGGATTTGGGTGTTTGCATGTTGCATAGCATGAACCTTTCGGTCGCATATGTGTAGAGGTCATGTCGAATTTTTTCTAGGTTGTGGTTTGCTTGGGGATAGTTGGTCGAGTCACGTTTTGTCACCCTGATTGATATCTTATCCTTAGTTTTTGTCTGTTGCTTTGCAGGCATTCTCTTGGTTTGTCTGTGTTTGTGGTGTGTGTATAACCATCTGAATGGCGCCCTCTCGTACTCCTCCCCCGATTCAGTATGTTCCTTTGGCTGTCCATGATTATTCTTTGTTACTGGATTCGGGCGTTGTTGCTAAAGCGGGCTTGTCCAAGTTCGTCAATCTTTCTTTCCCATTGGTTCCAGATGATCCTTCCCTTTGTGAGACGAGTTTTTAACCTCTTACATCAAGAGGTCTGGTCCAGTCCATGGCACTGCTGTTCTTCTGACACCGAAGAGTCTAGGCAAGGCTCTTGGTCTGCCATATCGTGGGGAGTCTGTCCCTGCTGCCAGACAGTTGTTTACCAATGATGATATTTTGAAGCTGTTGTAGAAGCAGACTCAAGATGTTCTTGATCCAAAGAAGGTCATTACCACGTCAGGAGTGGGTGTTTCCGTGATTTCCAATCCCTTATGGAAACAGATATGCCAATTCCTTCAGGACAAGTTCATGCCTGCAAAATCCCCATCTCATTATCTTTCCAAGGAGTTGTTTACAGCTTCACGAATGATTTTGAAAGGCATAACCATTGACTGGAGTATGTTACATTTAGGTCCTTCCTCTATGTCTTCTTGCTACATGCTGCCCCAGCAAAGGAAGTTCCTTTACCTCCCGTTGATCCTCCAGAAGTTCCTCCTCTGCCTCATAATGAATATGATAAAGTGATAATTGAGGATGATGATTCTCCTCCTCCCCTGGTCATTAAGAGAAAACGCCTCAAGAGGGTGGCTGATTCAATGCCTATTCCTCCAGTTCCAGTGACGATTCCTGCCCAGTCTTGCAGCAGCTTGCCTGCATTCCTTCAGACGCCAAATGTTTTCAGAGCCCATAGAGATGGGATGCTTGACCTTACTATTCTTCTGTTCATCGCCTAGTAACAGGAGATGCTATTTCATTCCTGTGCAAGGATATCCAGAGTTCTATTGAACTTTCGATGACTGCCTGTATCGAGCAATTATATTCTTCATTTTATGATGAAGTTCAGCAGTCTAAGGAGGAACTGAATAAGACCACTATTGAGTTAGCCTCTGCTCAGGAGAAATTCTCTGACCTTTGTAAGCAAATGGAGTAGCAGACTAAGCTACTAGATACTCAGAAAGCTGAAATTTCTAAGTTGAAAGCTGAGTTGGCAGAAGCTAGGTCTCAAGTGGTTGCTATGATAGAGGAGAGGGATAAGTTACAGAAGGAGAGTCAAGAGATGAAGGAGGTGATAGCTGCCCAAGCAGAGAAGTTGAAATCCACCACAGCTATTTTAGACCAGAGCAATGTTCAAATCCAACAACTCAAAGATCAGTTGGCTCAGTCTCGGTCTAATACACAGAGTCATGTGCAACCAGTTTCTCTTTTATCCCCTGCAGACTTGGCAGCTCTTCAGAGACAGGCTACCTTATGTCCCTTATTTCAGGCCAAGGTGGAAAGATTGCAATCTCGCATGGATTTGTTATGGTCTTCTTTTGAGCAGTATCAAGAATATGTTCCACCAGATCATTCCTTTTTTGTCCATTATCAACAATAGAAGTTGGCCAACCTCCATTTGATGCTTCTTTCTTTGAAGCCTATCATCGTAGATCAGCTCTAGGTCCATCCTTACCATGCTTAACTCATTATCAACAAATGGCTCATAGGTATGATGCTTATATTTCCCTTTTTCAATCTAACCCAAAAGTCATTTTACCCCTTCTTTTCCAACCTCAAGGATCTCCTCAAATTCCTATTTTTACCCATTGTTCTTTTATTGAAGATCGAGTTTTTCTACCTCCTGATCCTTGTCCTTCCTCATCCCCTAATATTCTATCAACTTTTTCTGCTTATCTTTTAACACCTTTCTTAACAGAATCTCCTCAATTTTCAGCCAATCCATCTTTAATCCATTCCTCCTTTTATGATTTTTCCTATCCATCACTTCATCCTCTTTCATTAGTCCCCCTTCCGTCTCCTAACACTTCTATTCCTAATCCTCCTCAGTTGGTTAGTGGGTATCCAGGTTTTGATCAGAAGATTCTTCGAAGAAGAGGCTGGAGTTCAAATGATTCCCTTACTAGACCTCAAATCAATTGGCCATTGATCCCAGGAGAATGGATAAGTCCTAGTCAGGCTTATCAGAATTATTTGCATTTTGCTCAGCAGTATTCTCAGTCTGCAAATCCTTCTGTGCGCTTAACTGCTCATTTTACTTGGTACCTGGCTGTTAGAGGCATAACCTTAGGGATTATTTATCACTTTAGTTTGAGCCTTAGGGCATAAGGGATATGAAGGGGTGTCAGTTGTACCTTTTTGAATGGAAGAGTCATGAACCTTTTGGGTATGTAACTATTCGTGGAAGGAAGATAGAATCGGAACGCGCTGTTGTAAAAGACAGTTCTGTTTTGGCAATGAAAGGACGTTACCTGATTTTACCTGTGTATATCTGATTCTCTATACTGTATTCTGAATTATCTGATTCCATTGATAAGGTTAATGGTGATGAATAGTGAATATTGAATAGCGTATCGCGATCAGAATGTGTATCTGAGAAGTCAGATTATCAATATTCAGAATCAGATTTTGATTATCTGTTATGGAGGTTATGTATCTGTTTGGTATATTAAGGGTGGAAATTGGCCCTTAACACTTGGCAATCCTGCGAATCTTCATTGGGCGATAGGCGGAGATACAGAGAATGAACTGCGCCAGTACAGGAATTCAATTTCAGAAAACAGGTGGCAATGGGAACCTGGCTTGAGGAATTCAAGCACTGGACCACTGAGGAAGAGGAGTTTGAAGAATTTGCCCAAGCCCTGCTGCAAGAATTCAAGTACTGGAAAACAGAGCAAGAGGAGATTGAATTGTATAATCAGGTATTTCTGAAAGTTAATTTTCTTGAATTGCCTAGAGACCTTGTCAGAAAAGTTAAAGGGCTGGTGTGGAAGGCATTCAAACATTTTAAGTTATTCCCTACGGAGTCTCTGGAAATAACCTGGGAAAGGTTTTGGGGAGAACAGTGCTTATGCAGATTTCAGCATTCATATGACTTGAGGGATGCACCTAGAAAGTGCAAGGGGCCTTGGTCTAAAGTCTATGGGTGTGTCTGCCACTGCTGTGAGTATTGTTTACCTTGGAGCTGAAGACAGATAAGCCTAAAGATGTGTAGTGTATGTCTGCTGAAAGATACAGAGGTGAGGGGTTTGGACCTTATTATACCAGGTTACAGGCCAAATTAGAACAGGAAGAGAAGCAAAAATAGAAGGAGCATCAAAGGTCAAATAGTGGAAGTCAGGTTGATACCCTGGATTTGGGTTATCTGAGTGATCAGGAAGCCCAGACAGAACAGGCAGGTCCAAGTCAGATATCAGGGGCTGAAGAGGCTTTCCACCAACATGAGGTTCAGGAGGGACCATTTACCCCAGGGGCAGAAGAGAGAGATAGGAATAGATTTGTGGGTGCATTGGCACTAACACAGATTCAGAGACAGTCTAGGAGAAAGTTAGCATTTCATCCATTGGCTAAAGCAATTGTCAGAAAACAGACTGTAGCAGTAGTAGTACCAGGAACAATGGCACAACCTCTTAACCCAGCAAATCTCAGAGTTAAATTTGCCACATTCAAGGGTGAATCCAAGAAGGAAGACCCTGATGCCCATGTGGCTAAATTTAGCACAAAATGGGAGGCAAGTGGACTAGGAGTATTGTATGGGGATGATGTGAAGAAGCAGCAGTTTGCTGCCACACTGGAGGGTAAGGCCATGAACTGGTTCATACAGTATGGTGCAGCACATTTTTCTGACACACAAGCTTTGCAGACAGCTTTTCTGTCAAGATTCAGAAGGTGGAAGACTCCAACTGATATCCTAAAAAAACTAAAAACAATGAAACAAAAGAGGCTCCTGGTGGAGGATTATGCACAGCATTTCCTGGACTTGAATGGGAGGCTGGCACCAGCAGAGAGACCTAATAATGAAATGTTAGGGGAATATTTCTGTAATGGTTTGAGAGACACTCTCAGAACTGCAGTAGCAAGTACAGACATCCCTGGGGGAGCAGGAGGCTTCAATGAATTGGTGACAGCTGCCACAAGAGCAGAGAAAAGATTGGGAAGTGTTAAATACAGAAAGAAGAAGAAACAGGACAGTGATTCAGACTCAGATACAGAGTCAGATTCAGATTCAGAGACTGACTCAGACACAGATTCAGAAGATGAGGATTCTGACTCAGATTCAGAGGGTTCTGATTCTGAGGACAGGAAGGCTAAAAGCAGGAAAAAGAAAAGGAAGCAGAAACATAAAGGCAGGAGCAAAACAAGGAAGGATAAGAATGGTAATGGTAAGTCCAAAGCCAAGGTGCAAAATTTGAGCAAGCAAATTGCTGCAACATTGAAGAGTATGGGAATCTCTGCTTCCACTAAAAAGGAGAGACCCTATTGCAACACTTGTCAGAAATAGGGACATACAGATGCAAACTGTTGGTATAATCCTAATAACAGGTCAAATCCTGGACCATCAGCACAGAGAGCTAATGGACTAGCTGCCAATGCTGTGGAACCAGATAGGAACAGAGGAGGGGAAGGCCCCAGAAGATTTCAAGGAAGGAACAATTGGGTGCCACCCAACCAGCAAGGACCTGAAGATCCATGTACCTACTGTGATCAGACAGGACATAGGCAAGGTCCAAATTGCCCTCTGTGGTGCAAGCATAGGGAAGAAAGGGGGATACCCATTATCAAATACAATAATCAGAGACAGCTTGCACAAGTGCAGCAGAATAGATCTCCATAGGCCAATGTTGTGATTGTGGAAGAGTCAAAGCAAAGTTCTGAAGATAGGTGGCAAGAGAATCAAAAAACTGGGCATGGTTTATTTCAGAATCATTGTGATTGTTCTAACTATATGCAGATGGAAGGTGTTCCTGAAAAGGCAGCACCAGTTTTGGTAGTCACTAGATCAGGGGCACAGTATGTTGCTGACCCTGTTGTCTCTCATAAGGAGATGAAAAACCCTCATTTTTGGGATACACAGAAACAAGTCAGACAGGAATGTCTGAATCTGATTCAGAAAAAGCAGAAAAATGAGAGTATTGATTTGAAATGTCAGAAGACAGGCAAGCAGATGGATATTCAGGAGGAGATTTTGCAACAAGAAGCCAAGGAGGCTCAGATAACAGCAGAAGTCCTGAAGAATACCACAGTCACTATGGATCAGATATTGAGTCTAGTGCCTGAATTTAAAAGACAGGTGCTTAAAAGCCTTGCTGAGGAGAATGACGAGGCTGATGAGCCTCATGTATGTCAAGTTGAAGCTGAGGATGTGGACTATAAAGTTCCTAAAATCACTGTGACTTATCAGAATCAGGAAATACAGGGAGCACTTTTGGATGGAGGGTCAGGTGTGAATATTTTACATAAGTTCCTGTATACAAAGCTTAATCTCCCTGAATTGGAAAAAGCTCCATTTCAATTGAAGATGGCTGATCAGAGAAGGATCCAACCTCTTGGAATACTCAGGAATCAGCAAATCACAATTTCAGGTTTGACCTTTCCTGTAAATTTTGTAGTGCTCAAGATGGTTGAAGGGGATAGTCCCTATCCAATTCTGTTGGGAAGGCCTTGGTTCAAGCAGGCTAAAGTGAAACAGGATTGGGGTGCTGCAAGGGTAACAATCAAGAAGGGAAAGAAGAGAATTCATCTGAATATGGTACCTAGTGTTGTTTTGGCAAAAGACACTAGAGCTTTGTATGCACAGGGTATAAACATGGTTGGAGAAGTAGAGGATGATGAAGAGGATGCTTTTCTCAAAGTGAATGAATCGATTGTACCTGTGTTTGACATTGATGTTGTCAGAATTTTGGAAAACCTGAAGGAACAGAGGAAATCTATAGTTTCTGAAAAACAGGTTCAAATTAAACAGGAAGCCCCTGAAGTGGAGGAAGTTTTGAATAAACAACTATATGAGGAGGAAGAGAAGATGCATATTCAGCAGATCTTACAGGCAGAGAAAGCTTTTGAGGAACAAATGGCCAAAATAGCTAGGGTACAAGAAGATGACTTACAGGATCTGAATCCGGGTTCTGAACAGGAGCCTAAGATGGTAAAAGTCAGTGTCCATGCACAGGGACAGTTTAAAACAGATTTAGGCAAATTACTCAAGGAGTTCAAGGATATTTTTGCCTGGACTTATACTGATATGAAGGGTGTAGATCCAAGCTTTTTTATGCACAGGATTAATTTGAAAAAGGATGTTGTTCCTGTTATCTCCCAAAGGTACAGGATGAATCCTAATTATGCCAAAGCTGTCAAGGAGGAACTGGACAAGTTATTGAAAGTGGGGTTTATCTATCCTATGGAGAAAGTTACTTGGTTGTCACCAATAGTTGTGGTACCTAAGAAGAATGGCAAACTCAGGATCTGTGTTGATTACAGGAAACTCAATGCAGCAACTGTAACAGATCCATTTCCTTTACCATTTCAGGACACATTGCTGGATGGTGTTGCAGGACATCAGATGTATAGTTTTCTGGATGGTTTTAGTGGCTACAATCAGATACTTATGGCTGTGGAAGATAGGGAGAAACAGCATTTGTGACAGAATGGGGTGTTTATGCAAGTAATGTCATGGTCTTTGGGTTGAAGAATGCTCCTCCCACATTTCAGAAATGGGTTCAGGAGGTCGTTGCTCCATATTTGACAACTTTTATGAGGGTATTTTTGGATGACTTTAGTGTTTTTGGAAAGACAGAAGATCATCTGAAACATCTCAGATTGTGCTTTGAAAGATGCAGAATGGCCAGGTTGAGCATGAATCCTACCAAATGTGCATTTGCAGTTAAAAGGGGTATTTTACTGGGCCATATCATTTCAGAAGAAGGGATGCAGGTGGATCCTAAAAAGGTGGCAGCAATTCAGAAGGCTAAAGCACCAACTAATCTGAAGGAGTTAAGCAGATTTGTGGGACAGATTAAGTGGCATAGTAGGTTTTTGAAATACTTGTCTCATGTCTGTGTTCCATTAACTAAGCTAACAAAGAAGGATGTTCAATTTGTTTGGTCAAAAGAACAGGAGAAAGCATTCAGATTACTCAAAAAGATGTTACAAGTGGCTCCTATTATGCAACCTCCTGATTGGAGTCTACCATTCCACGTCTTTGGAGATGCTTCTGATATAGTTGTAGGAGCAATGCTCATGCAGGAGAAACAGAAAGGTTGGTTTAGACCAGTCTATTATGCCTCCAAAGTGATGATATGAGCAGAGAGAAATTATTCTGTGACTGAAAGAGAATGTTTGGGTGTAATATTTGCATTAAGAAAATTCAGACACTATCTTTTGGGTAATCCTATTGTTATTCATGTGGATCACCAAGCCCTCATTTATTTGGTGAACAAGCCTGAACCAACTGGTAGATTGGCAAGATGGATTTTGCTGCTACAGGAGTTTGATTATACTATTGTTCATAGGCCAGGCAGAGAACATCTGGTTGATTATTTGAGCAGGTTGGAGATAGGAGAACCTCTAGAAGGAATTTTAGATGATTTACTTGATGCTGATCTGTTTCAGATTCAGGCAACTGGATCAGAGGACTGGTATGATCAAATGTTGAATTATCTTATAGAGGGAGTGTTTCCTAAAGGGATGACATCAGATTACAAAAGGAAGATGGTACTTAGAAGCAGCACTTTTTCTGTCATTGGAGGGTATCTTTATAAGAAGGGAGTGGATCAAATTCTCAGAAGATATGTTCCTAATAGTCAGCAAACTGCAGTGTTGGCTGAGGCACATACAGGAGATGCTGGAGGACATTTCTCAGGTGAAATAACCAACAGAAAAATATTTCAGAGTGGTCTATGGTGGCCTACAGTTATTAAGGATTCACATTTGTTTGCCAAGACTTGTGAGAAGTGTCAGAGGGATGGTTACCCTAAAAACAAGGATAGGATGATTCAAAACCCTGTCTTGCCATTAGGCCCATTTGAGAAGTGGGGTTTGGATTTCATGGGTCCATTTAAGCCAGCTACACAAAACACAGGAAACAGGTATATTTTGGTTGCAACAGATTACTGTACTAAATGGGTGGAAGCTGTGGCTCTGAAGGATAACAAGGCCAGGAGTGTAGCCTCTTTCTTGTACAACAATATTATGACAAGATTTGGGTGTCCCATTGAACTGGTTTCAGATCAGGGAGTTCATTTCCTGAATAAGGTGATTAGAGTACTGATCATCCACAGGCAAATGGGTTAGCTGAAAGTACCAATAAGATCGTGGTCAAGATCTTGAAGAGGACAGTTGCAGAAAACAGGAAGGATTGGGATCTGAAACTCAATTCAGCACTTTGGGCTTTCAGAACAACTTTTAAAGTTACACCATTCAGATTAGTTTATGGAAAGGAAGCTGTAGTGCCAATGGAGTTCATTGTGCCATCTTTGAGAGTGGCTGTGCAACACAGATTGACACAGGATGAGTCATTGCAACACAGATTAAACCAGTTGTTGACTTTGGATGAAGATAGGTTTCATAGTGCTTATGTGGCAATAGTGATTCAGAATAGGAGGTCAGCATGGTTGGACCAATATCTGAAGAAGAAAAAATTGAAGGAAGGGGATTTAGTTCTGATGTACAATTCCAAATTGGGCAAGCATCCTGGTAAGCTTAAACTCAGATATGTGGGACCTTATGTTATTTTTCAAGATATTGGTCAAGGCACCTTTATTTTATCCGATTTGGAGGGAACTTTGCTTAAAAAACCTGTTAATGGTTTTCGGTTGAAGAAATTCTTGCCTAGTGTGTTTCACAACACTAGAGATGTGCAATGTGACTTGGTGGGAGCGATCTCATGTTCTAATTTTGAAGGACAGTATTATTATTCTATTGTTGAAACCGATTGGGGTGACAAGGGCATTATAAGGAGAATAAGAGATGATGGCAAATGTCAAGTCTTCACACGTGCTGAGGTGGGTTTTCAAAAGTTTGGCGCATGCAAACGGCTGTTCGAACTTGAGCTTACTCGCGCATAGAGGATTCATTCGCTACTCCTGGAGCTTGATTCTCCTGGAGGTTTTCTGTGTTGTTCTGCTGAGCGTTCTGCTATACTTCTACTTTGTTCTCAGTGCTTGTTTGCGAGTTATTTTCTTTCCAAAGCTTCCCACTATGAGGAGAAAACTCAGTTCACCAGAGAAGATGGCTGATGAGTCAGTCCAGCATTCTGCTCGTGGTAAGGAGAAATTACCACAGGCTGATGCAAATGACTCAAATGCTAGCAAGGAAGATCTTACCAATTATGAAATGAAACCGCGCGTCGCGAGAGATTTGGCCTTGAATTTGATGTATCCTTTACAGGATTTTCAGATTCAGATGAATATTGAGCAGGAAGATAATGTTTTATGGCTGGACCAGATGAAGCTAACTGAGTATGCTAGATTGCCATGGGAGAAGTATGAACAGAACATTTATGCACCCACTCAGTTGGCCTGTTTGCAGTCCGTTGATGTACCTTCCTGTCATAAGGAAGTGACCCCTGAGTTTTTAGCCAAAGTTTTTAAGTTGCCTATGGAAGGAGAAACAGAATAGAGCAAAGCATCAGATGAGCAGATGGTTGCTGAGTTTGGAGCTGCAGAAGGAAGCAAGAACTATTATGTAATAAAAAAGGTTAAGAATAAAAACAGAAGAATTCAGCTGACATGGTTCATGGAGAGGATCTTACTTCTGGTGAAATTCGACTACATGAGCAAAGATACATTTGGTTTACTGGTAGCTGCAGAATCAGGCATTATGTTCAATTGGGCACATATCATGTACAACAGATTAGTTATGGAAGTACATGGTACAGACAAAAGAAAGCAATCTGGTACTAGCAAAATTCCAGCCATTCTGGGAATGATTTTTGAGGGGTCCAAAGTGGATTCTTTTCAGTTAGCATTGTCATGTTCTGGTTTGGGTAAAAACAGAAAGGCAGGGGGTAGTAGAAGAACTTCTATCTCTACTTCTGTGCCTGATGAGTCAGAACCACCAACCAAGAAGATAAAGATAGAGATAGCAATTGAAAGTCAGAAGCATGATTAGAAAATAGAATCTGTGGATCAGGGGAGTGAAGCTCAGATTCAGACTGAAGAAACAGGTGAATGGGGGACAGATTTGAAAAGTCAGTTGCAAAAAAGACCTGTTAGCAGGCAAGGCCAAGTACAGGGGATTCCTGTGAAGAAAATATCAATCAGATTGGGCAAAAAGCAGAAACAAGAGCAAAATGTACAGCCTGAAACTGACTTAGTGAAGAAATCAGATGTTTTGATGGGGAAACAGAAAATTGAAGACTTGGATATTTCAGTAAATGTGGATAAGAAGGATCATGAGAATTTGACAGCTTCATTGGCTGTTAAATCACTACAAGAACTTATTGTGTTCATTGAAAAACAGCAAGTTCATATTCACAACTTGAATCAGATTGTTCAGATGTTGAAGGATTCAAATACAGCATTGGTGTCTATGATGCAAGATGAAAGAGCCAAAACTGTGAACTTTGATGTGTTGTCACAAAAAGTTGAAGAATTAGGAGAGTTTTTCAGAAGTCGGATTATTGAAAAAGAAGAGACCATTGTAATGATGAATAGGGAGCTGTCAGAAGCAGAAATCAAAGCAAATACAGTGAGGGAATGGATAAAAGATCTGAAGTTAACCTTTGATAATGAGCTTACTGAATTGTCAAAAGATAACACAAGGTTAATGGCAGAATGTGGTGTGCTGAAGGACAGACTAAAGGTGTTGGAGGATGTGGAGAATCAATTAAAAGGTTCAGTTGATTCAGATGAAGTTGATGTAGATGCAGTATTCTTGACAAGAAATTATTTGAATCATTTGGTCAATGAAGTATTGGAAAATGGAGATATGGTTTGGAACTCTATACAGAAAAAGATGGAAGGGGTAATGCAGAAACCTTATAGCATGATTCAGATTAAGGATGAGTCAGAAACAGAAGCTAATCTGAATATGTTAAATAAGGAATTGTTGAGTACAGTGGAAATGCAAAAACATACCTTGACAATTCAAAAATTGGATTCAGAAATTTTGGAAGAACATATTAAAGCTTTGAAAGTTCAGAGAGGAAAGGCAGATTTGTTTCAGAAGAAATCTGAAGAGGCAGAAAGTAGTCAATCTGACTATGAAGACAAATTCAAAGCACTGATTCAGTTTGTTAGTAAACACAAAAGTGTTTTTAGAGGGAGAACTGATGTGTCAGAATCAGAGGAGTGGAAGAATATTCAGCAATGGTTATTGGATTTTTCTGATGAGAAGAATTTTTCAGACACTTTGGAGCCCGAGGAAGTGAAGAAAGACAGTGAGGAAGTAATTTAGGAAGAAAATCTGATTCAGGAAAGATGGGCAATTATTCATGTTGGAGATGTCTACAATGTACCAATACAACAGGAGGTTGTTTTTACAAATGTGCAAGATGAAAATGTGGATTTCTCCATAGAGGAAGCACAGATGATGGAAGATACACCAAAAGCAAACTAGTACTGAAAAAAGATCAGAATTTGAAAACAAGAGATCAAGGGATTTTGTGGGTCCAGGTCAACTATTTTGGGAAAATAGTATCCACCGGGTGTGCCAGTGTTAGAGGCATAACCTTAGGGATTATTTATCACTTTAGTTTGAGCCTTAGGGCGTAAGGGATATGAAGGGGTGTCAGTTGTACCTTTTTGAATGGAAGAGTCATGAACCTTTTGGGTATGTAACTATTCGTGGAAGGAAGAGAGAATCGAAATGCGCTGCTGTAGAAGACAGTTCTGTTTTGGCAATGAAAGGACGTTACCTGATTTTGCATGTGTATATCTGATTCTCTGTACTGTATTCTGAATTATCTGATTCCATTGATAAGGTTAATGGTGATGAATAGTGAATATTCGATCAGAATGTGTATCTGAGAAGTCAAATTATCAATATTCAGAATCAGATTTTGAGTATCTGTTATGGAGGTTCTGTATCTGTTTGGTATATTAAGGGTGGAAATTGGCCCTTAACACTAGCGTATATGCATAGGCATTCTCATAATGATTCAAAGCCTATTCCAAAGTTGTGCATGAATGTCAATGTGAGCATTTATTCCCAGCAACTGGATGTATTGTATTTTCATGCCCTCTGTTTGCCTAGCAGATACCTTGTCCTGTTGGAAAGGATGTGCTGCCTTCAGTTTTTTCAGAATCCTCCCAAGACATTTGTAGATGAATCCTTGTCTATGGATCGTTTCTGAAATCACCAATCTTTCAAGAGGGATCATCTTCATTGATACCTTTGCCATGTATGGTGGATGATTTTTAATGATAAATCTCTCTTTTTGGACGAGTCATTCAGATGGTCGTGTTGTGTGTAGTGTTTGTGTTGTGGGTTAATTTATGTAATAAGATCGTGGTGGTCGCCTATTCAATTTGCTTTCGTGCGAGCTACATTTTTGGAGAATTGTGGTGATGGTATTGCTGGTTGGATAGTTGAAGATGCTGATGATGCAGAAGAAGAAGAAACCTCTTATATCCTTTATAAGTTTGTTGTGATTTCCAGTTTGATAAGAAGTGTTAATGTATAAAGGGTTTTCCTTTCGTTGTATTCTTTATATCAAATACAAGTTATAAGTTGGGGTCGTGGTTGAATGGACTGTTTTTGAAGATTTATTGAAGATTAAAGTTGACTTTTGAATGAACTTGTATTCCCTTTTTCCTAGATCGCGAGGATGCTTCCTTATTAAGTGTGGGGATATGTTAAGTGTTGAAATGATCTATTTTTTGACTCATTTTTGTTGTTTTTGAGAGTTGAATGGTTGATTTTATGAGATGATTGATTGGTTTGGAAGTGTTTTGAGAGTGTTGTGGATAGGTTCAAATGTTTTTATTAAGCTCATGATGTTTATTAGTAGAGATGTAAAGTTCTAATGATGTTCTAATTGGTCCTGATAGCTTCTGTTTTGTTCTGTTTTGTTCTGTTTTCTCTCTGTAAGGAGGGATGGAGTATTTATTAAAAGGGTTTGAGATTTTTTGAAAGCTTATTGAGTGATTTTTGATGGTTTGGAATGGTTTTGGTATGAGTTATGTGGTTCTGATGCTTTCTATTGACCTTCTGTAACTCTATGATGAGCTTCTGGTGACCTTCTGTATGCTTCTGTATGTGTTCTGATGGATGAGAGTGTAGCTTGGAAAAGTTTTCTAGCCTTGGAAAGAGGTGAATACAAGTGCAAAAGAGCTAAAAGAAGTGAAAGAAGTAGCTGTTGAAGACTCAAGTAAAGACTGAAGTGAAGTGACAGTGGTGAGCTACGAAAGGACACTGTAGTGGCTCTGGTGCCTCTTCATATCAGACAGACCTCTTGGGAGGGGTATCCACGACCTAAGAAGGATTATTGTGAGTGATTATGAGAGATTGTAGTAAGGATATGATATATTATTGATGGAGAGAGAGAGAGAGAGAGAGAGTCAGAGATAGCCAAATCTATTAAAACAGAGTGATTGTATATGAGAGATTGAGAGAGAAGACTATGAAGACATTGAAGATGAATACTATGTGATGTATTTCCATTCAAAGATGGTGTATTCCTTTGCTTTATTTGTTATATTGATGGATTTTATGAAGATATTGAAGAATATGGTTGATTCTATCAAATCTGTGGGAGATCTACATGATGTTGCATGAAGATTTGTTATGCATGGTGTTCTTTTCTTCATTGTGATCATATAAAACCTAATAAAAAAGCTTGTTGATGTTACAAGATAGATTTTCTTGCAAGAGAATTCCCTTTTTCTTGGTGTTCCTCTTGGGGCTCCACTTCACGAAGGCATTGGGTACAGAGAAGCTTCAAAAGTTTCGAAGCTTACTTGGAGTTGCAGAGATGCAGTTGAGCTTTTGAGGGGGAGTGTTGAGATGACAAGCTCAACATATGTGGACATTGATGATGGACCGCCTGGTTAGATGGGTCCACACATCTACACTTAGCACGTCGGTGGTCATTATGAATCTCACATGGCCACTGGCTCATTACTTATTATAATCAGGTTGTTACACCTATCTACAGCTGGCATAGTTATAGCGCCAAGTCGATTAGTGTGAGTTGGTTATGCATTGTTTGACTTAGTAGGCCACTTTCCTTTATGTTGTATCTTATCTATACTTTGTGTACATTGTAAAGTATGTGGAAGAAGAAGAAGAAATCAGCAAGAAAACATTTTGGCCTCCATCTCTCTTCTTGTCTCTTGAGTGAGCTTCTCCTTGTGCATTCTGTGTGTGATCGGCGCAGCATCTTGAAGCAAGTTCCCCCACCACGCGATTCTTGACAGTATTGACCATTCGTGATACCGACCCTTGGAAGAACACATTCAGGGACAGCCCTACTTAGATTGCATCCTCACCGAGGAGGAACTGCACATTGCTAATCCTGTAAACTCTAGTGACTTCTTGCTTGATGTCGTTACTTATATCACCCATATAGGCATCCGACCTTTTGACATGGACCGATACGTTCATATAGAATATAATCCAAACTTCTATGCTTGGCTCATGTGAAAGTAAAATACTATGCCCATGCACTAAACCCCCTCTACCCTTTAACCTTCAATCTTAGGAAGTTAAGGGAGTAAGGGAAATGAAAATCAAATCAAACACATAAGGAAACAAGAAAAGGAAAAACATACCTTAAAAGCCTCGATCCACACCTAAGAACAGAAAAGGAAGGAAAACATTAACTTGGATTGAGGAAAATGGCACAAAATTTTGAAATAAAGCTTGAAGGGAAAGTCTATTTTTGTACTAAAAACGTTTCAATTCAACAAGCATGAAGTATTTTCTTTCAACAAGTAATTGTTTTGGAAATCACTAATGGTGAACCATAGTTCATGATAGGAGCTGAAGATGTCACAGCAAGACCAAGCCCATCACCTTTCCTTCATGGAAGTGGAAAGAGCAAAGTATGGCCTTTCCATTGGAAATTGGGCCTACAACCAGCTCAAATTCAGGAGCATTCACAACATCAAAGAGGTGGTGGCTAAGGAGGACACTACCAAGAGGGTTGTAGAACAGTGCAACCTCACCAAGTACATTGAAAAGTTTGACCACACTAAGTGTGTGGAATTCTTAAGGACATAGGACCCTGACACGGAGTGTGGGACGGTAACTGTTGGGGGGGGGGGGGGGGAGAAAGAGCCAAGCAAGTGCAGATTCTGCTCAGTAAGGCCTTGGTAGAGAAGGCGTTGGGATTGGAACCAAAGGTGGACAAGAGGCAGAAGAAAGATGATTATGCCATGCTGAAGATGAAAAAGGAGAATGTCTTGACAAACAATGGCATAAGCATTCAAGACATCCCCGACTCAGAAGTTAGAATGCAAGCTAAGGTGATCCACTCCCTGTTCTCCAGCCAAAGATACAACTCACTTATGCACAGGGTCAGCATGCCTGTGCTTAAGAGCATGGTGGCTCACTCGCTAGATGAGGTAGATTGGAATGGCTATGTGTGGAAAACATTGATCAATCCGCTAATGCACTAGCCCTTGAAAGTAGACCGATTGGTGGAGAGTCCCTAGCATCAAAAGGAGCCGAGAGAAAGAAGCCTTCAACCAAAGCCTCATTCATTGGGTATGGAGAAATATTGACCGCTCTTATCCAAGAAGCAATAAAGGAGGCACATGATGGAGAGGAAGGAGTGGATGAAACACAAGATAGGTCACCTCCCCATCATGACAAATAACAATTGAGTGAGAGGACAATTAGGGAAGGGGAGGGAGAACAATAAGCTCAGTCCAGTAGAAGAAAATTAAAGAAGTTTAAGAAGAAGATGACATACGAAAAGCAGGAGGAAGAAAAAGGACAATGCGAATTTGCAAAAAGCCAAGAAAGATTCAAAGAAAGAGGCGGAGGAAAGAAGAAAAAAAGAGGAGAGTTTGAGAGGCTGGAGGTAGAGTCAAAAAGAGCCGAAGAAGAGAGGAAGAGAAAGTCTGCTAAAAAGGAGGAGTTGAGGAAGAAGGAAGAGGAAGACATTGAGCTGGCCAAATGCAAGTCAATGGAGCAAAAGGTGAACAAGATGAGATGGACACTTTGAGCCTGAGAGAGATGAGAGCCTGGGTTCAAGCACACATGTGCATGAATGCACGCCAACTACAGTGCAGGAGGGCAAGGGAAAAGCCCTCATCGACCCCATTCCACCCCTCATGGTACCTACCCCTACAACAACAATGCCTACTCAGGACACCTCGGTCATGGTAGATGCCAATAATCTTATGGCCTAGGCACAATACTTTGTTAACAAGGAACTGGCTCAAGCAAAGAGTATGGAAACCCCAATTGTAGGGCAAAAGAGATCGGCAATAAAGTAGACATTGAGTCAAGGTAGGACCCTAAGTGGCAAAAGGTGGAAACTTCCACAACTCCCATCCCCACAACTGTGACACCACCCCCGCTAACTATGATGAGTATGTCACGAAGCTAATCTCTCAACTGGAGAAAGTCAAGGAGGAAAAGAGAGTAGTGGTGGTTCAGTTGGAAGCCAAGAAAGAGTCAGTGGTAGCCTTCCAGCTGGGGAAAAACCTGCGGCAGGTGGCCATGTTTCAAAAGGAAATCAGCGAGCTAAAAGCAAAGCTCAGTACCAAGGAAGAAAATGAGGAAATTTGGAGAAAATAGCTCAAAGATGAGAACTAGGAGTTGGTTGGACTGTAATGCGAATATAAAATCTTAATAATGTAGCATGAGGACCTGGAAGCTCAGCTAAAGAGAGTCCAACTGGGATGGATAGAAAGAGAGCATCAGTCTCTTCATCATAGAGAGGAGTGTAATCCAACCATGCAACATTGGGCTATAGGCGATCACATTCCTTCTATGGACAACAGGGAATTTACTCCTTTAGATTATTAGCAAGCTCCCTTGAGCCTCTAGACTCTTCCTACATAATAGGGACATGTGCCACTCAGTCCTTTGTCCTCTCATGTGCTCAAGTGATCCAAAACAAAAAATTTATACCTCTCGGAGGAGTATAGGATCCCTACCTGCAAGTGATTTTTTTGCATTCTATAAAATAATAAGGATTGTTGGGCTGGGGAATCCAAATCCCTAAACTACCAAAATCCATAAACTATCCAATTGTTATTACAAGCTTAGAACTATAAGATAATATATTCCATTACATATCAAATACAAGAATGACCATAACCATTAGAATATTTTTTAAATGTAGGTTTACACATGATGTGCATAGAAACTATCCCTTTTTAATTCTCATATTCCTTCTCAGAAAGAAATTAATAATCTTAAGTTGGCATTGGTATTTCCTAATTTCTCTTTAAGTAATCTAGCCATCATAATTTTGTGACGTGAAAAGACCAATCCTACTTGCTTTCTTTCACTATTTTGGATTTATTTTTTAATTTCTTATTTTTTTTAAATGATTTAAAAACCAATATTATTTTATAATAATATCAAAATGTTGCAAATAGCCATAATTCCTACTCCAAACCTAGTTATCATCACTTGGCCATACATCATTGCATGAATCACCACAACTTTGAGTTAGCATGCCATTGAGACTTCAAGTTGCATGAGTTCTAAGGGTTATTGAGGTTGCAACTCAAGAGCGTTAGCTTCAAGAGACAACTTGACATATGATTTTTGATGCCGAGAAGTGCTTAAAAATAGCCAAAAATTACAAATATTAGGGAAAAATAGACTTCGTCGAAGGCGGCAGTGGCAATCAGGACGATTTTAAGTGGCAAGTCTCTAAAGCGCTAGTGTTAATTTTCATGGAAAATCAAATGATGGCGGATGGCCGAGTTGGAGTATTTCTAGATGCAAAACGATGTCAGGAATCCAACGCAAGACTCAGATCTCAATTCTGAGGTCATTTGATCCCCCATTTAATCCCCGCAAGGTTCGGCATTATGAAGCAGCTACTGGATCTAGAAGTCAAGAAGAGCGTGATGGAGCCCAGCTTTGTAGATTTCAATGCCATGGAGCCATCCGTCCAATCGAATTGTGAATCGGAGTCCGTTTGCACCCCCAAACTGGCTGAAAACCCTTCCATAGTAGTGTGAAAGTGGTTTTTTTTGAAGTAGACATTTTATAAATGAAATGAAATGAAATTCTAAATGAAGAAAACATGCAAAAACATGTTGTGATGCAAGGAGGGGCGTTTTTTGATTGATGCCCTATTTTTTGGGGATGTATGTGCCCCTTGGATACTCAATCATGTAGAGAGAGAAGGGAAGATTCCTAATCCATTCAGAGAGGGCAAGATTTTGATGGTAACCACATGCAATATGATGAAGGGAATGAAATTCTGATTTTTGGTCTTTCTCTCTCCTCCCTCTCTATCCTGTTGTATAGAGGCTATTCATGTGCAAGAAATCAAGAAGAAGAGGGGCTGAAGAATGCTTGTCCGGCTGTGATCGGATTGCTTCAAGATGAAGAGGTTGAGGAAAGAGGTTCAACACTGAATAATGGTTGCTGGTCCGTCCATGGGCTGCTCAGAATAATTATTGAAAAACCTGCAATACGCAAGAGATGCGGTATGGTCCAATTTTATGAAGAAATTTGCTTGTTTTTATTGTTTCATAGTCCAAATGTTGTTCATATGCGATAAATTTTTGTTTGAACCTTTTTTGCATCATGGTTGAGGGTTGTAACTATAGAAATACAAAACCCGTTATGATTTAGAGTCGTTATTAATTCTTTAAAACCCGCAAAATATCATTTTTAATGGAAATTAGTGGTTTTTTTCAACTTTGAGTTGGAGAAAAGGGATGAAAATGGAATAAAATCAGAGAAAATGTTAAGTTTAATTCAAAATGATAAGCCAATACAAATATATAAGAAAATACCTATTTTTCATGAATAATAAATAGGAAAAACTAGCAAAAAATAGAAAAATTTGGGTTTTTCGCGCTCAAAAAATATGAAAAAATAAGATTTATGTGCGTGAATGTTTGGCAAGGTTAAAGCATGAGGTTAACCCTCATTTTGGCCTTGTCCTTTGTGTTATAGTCTGCGTTTATCACTTTTTACATACAAAAATGATACAAAACAACCATTTACACCTATACATCGCAGCAACACCTAAACGATAAGGGGGGATGAAGTTTGTGCGACAATCTAATTGCTAAAAAGATAGAAATTATGATTTTCCTCTTTGTGCATAGCATTTAGGGATCGTTCCATAATTAAATATAGGTGAGTAGTAGCACGAAAGGTCCGGTGCTACTAGTAGCACGGAAGGTCCGGTGCTAGTCCCTAAAGTAGCACAACACGTAACGCTTAGTTAAAATTCATGAAAGGACTATTTTTCGCACCTCACATGGCTAGTTTTTTTATCATAAAATGGTTGTGCACAATTGTCATACACCTTGCATCAAGCATGCCATGTGGTATTTCTTGGAATGCATTGCACTTGTTTGATAAACTTTGACCAACGCTGAGAGGACAGGAAACCTAAGCTGTAGGTCTAGACGGGTGCTTCCGTTGGGGAAAGTTTTGTGAGGCAAATCAAAATCTCCTAGAATACTGAATTATGAAAGAATGGAGTTTGTGCGTTATGTTTTATATGTGTTAGCGACGCATCTTGGGGCCAATCCCCGAGGTGTAGGAGAGTCGCAGTGGAGCCGCGGCAATCAGCCGAGAGGTGCTTCCCTATGTGTGTATTACGAGGCATTATTCCTATATGTTATGGGATCTTCCTCTGAGGAGAAGGGAAGGTGAACATTGGACTACATATTGGATACAAATGTAAAATAGTCATAAGCATTTAGTGAAAAGTGAGTTTTAGACGCTCCTGGCCCACAAGGCCATGTGGTGGGATTTTCTACCATATGCATGAGGTCTGGCTAGTGCCATAGCCAGTGCCATCCCATTTTAGGTCCCATCACAACTCGTTATTGATGGGAGCTCATACGCTCTCTCTATGCCTCTTCGAGGCCATATAAATGATCTTTGATGAACGATCTTCATGAGTATACACAAACCGCCATTAAAATTTATGTCTACTATTGCTTAAGGGTACATCATGACTAAAACAGCTCCCATAAGTTTTATTGACTCATTCGGAAGTTGTTTGGACCTTTTGATGACCTTTGGCACTTAATTTACAAAAAGTGCTAGAGTAAGTGAGGAGAGGCTACAGTGCAAATAGAACTAACAAAAGCGTAACAATGTATATTTGTCAAGAAGAACAAGAAAATCCTAGGAAAGAGGGTAGCAAGATCCCAAGATGCTAGAGGAGATTACAAAGAGCATAGTTCATGAAGTTGTGAATAAAGAAACATGGTTGACACCCTTGTGGAGTAGAATGCTACAAGGGTTCAGCCTGACTGACAAAGATTCAAATCTGTGCTTTTTTTTCAATATTTAAGGTTTATATAAATGCTTGGGTAAGAAGAGCACAACATTATTTTCTCTTTCCTTTTGCTTTCTTTGTTTTTGTTTTTTTATTTGGCCTTATAGAACGTACTTTCTCAAAAAGCATGTCTTTCTCTCAAGCTCTCCTATTTTTGCAGAAAAGAAAATTTCAAATTTCCTTTTTCTACTTAATGTATTTTTTCATTTTCATTCTTTTGCCTTATCCTAAAAGTTATTTAGTCCTTGTTTCTTACATGTAAGGTCTAATCCACTTCCAATGTCAAATAATGTGCTGTAAAACTATAGAGTGATTAATTTTTCAACATTAATGTTGAGATGTTAAGCTCTACATGAGCTTGCATCCATTACATGCCTTGTAGGTGACGGACATAAAGATATGCCATTGATTCTACAACTAGACTACACCGAAGTAGTATATCCTTGGTTATGGTACCTTCATTATGCTACCTCCTCTTTCCTTAGCGGGTTCACACTTAGTCACCATGTATTCATATATTCTAGTACTTTTATATTAGTCTTTTATCATATTGTAGACTTATTTCTTTTATGTGGAAGAAGAAGAAAGAAGAAGAAGAAGATTTTAGCTCTATCTTTTATGTGTGTACTCTTGGTTTGCTCATCTCTTTGCCCTCTTGTCTATTTTCATGATATCAAAGTTGTCCCATGGCTGTGCAAAGCTAGATTGAAGGCTAAGGTGAAGGCGTTAGAGCAAAAAGTAAGCCAACACAAGCAAATGTAAGAAGCTCTTCCACCTTGCTTAACTTGCCTTAGCTAGTTATAGCCCTGCAAAAGGCTCCTAAGGCTCGTAAGGCTACAATCTCTAATTGCAATGAAACTTAGTGAGTAGGAAAAACAATGTATATACTATAGAGAAGTTGTTTAGAGCCTATCCACTGTGATTTTTTAAGGTCGTTTTTGGCCTTTGTTCTAGACTTGCAAGTGGTCCCAACAACAGTTTTTAGGGTATATTGCAATTGTGGCTATAGATTACAAATTTTGAATTTGTCAGATTTCAAGTGTTTGCTAGGTTATAGACATAGAAGCCATCTGCATATACTTTGCAAATTTGAGTTATTATTGTATAGTCTATAAAAAGGTTGTGTGTTTAGTTGTGGTGCACTTAGGTGGGGGGATAGAGGAGGGGGGGACTGAGTCACTCATGAATATATGTATGTGTAACATGAGTTCAAAATAAGGAGTTTTTAAAACACCATTTTTATATAACTTTAATTCACACATTCTCTTTTGAAGAGATTTGAAGATGTTAGCACATGAGATATACTATTTGAAGAGATTTGATGATGTTAGCACATGAGATATACTATTTGAAGATATTTGATGTTGTTAACACATAAGATATACTATTAGACATAACCATATGTTTGGCATAGTCATGTATGCTTAGAGGGATTGAAGTTTTCTTTACATTAGCCTAAGGTATAAAAGGGCACATTATTTCATGCATATTGAACAAAGTTAGAGTCATGGATTTCTTGGGAAAGGAAGTTGAGAAGAGAGAACAATTTTTTTCTACTATAGTCTTGTCTTGTGTAATTATGATAGTATAACAATGTAATTTTGTGGAAGATAAAAAAGGCATAGCTATATTTTCCCCTACTTTTCTTATTCTTAGGTGTATTGCTATGTATTGGTCATTCTCTTTTCTATGTTATTGTGTTGAGCATAACTCACATACAATGTCCATAGTATTATGCTATAAGTTCTATAGCATCTTGTTTTAATTCCTGCAACAATATGTTGTAATTCCTGTAGCATCTTGTTGTAATTCTTATAGCATCTTGTTGTAATTCCTGCAACAATATGTTGTAGTTCCTACAATAGTTTTATAGTTTGTTGTAATTTCTCATGTAGTTTTGTAGTTTACATCTTGTAGCTTTGATTTTAATTTCATACAAAAATGAGCTTGTTTGATGGTTGAATTCTAAAGTTCTTGCAAAACTTGTAGTGGATCCCTGAAAATTGAGGAAAGCATTAACAAAGCAATAACCAGAGTTTTAGTACAATGGAGGAGAAGCATGAGGATCTTCAACCTTAGGTGAGGAGAGTGATAGATTGTCCACAAAGAGATTTTAGGCCACCATTTAGCCACTTTAGCTCTAGCTCCAGCTTGGCATTAAGCACTTGTTCGGGCTCCATTTCGGGCTTCTTGCACATGTATTGATAGTTGGGATTGATCCTTTGAGATTAGGCATTGGTTTGGTGGCTGAAAATAGTGTTTCAGGACTGTTATAAACAATCCATAGACATTTGATGCTAGTGCTACATTCACAGTTTATGCCTATGCTTGTTTGGGCATGACTACATAACCGGTTTGATGCCTATTGCATCCGATTGATTGGGGGATTGAAGCTACATGTCATGCTATGATTTTGGCCTGATTGTGGGGTTGGAAATACACAATTTATAATAATATATGTATGCTGAATACTCTTGGGCTGAAGCTATCCTTAATGCTTTGACATATGCCTATTGGTTCCAGATGTATGTCTTGGGTTATGCTATGATGTATTGATCATCGAGGGACGACTTCGAGCTTGTCATTGGATCCGGATGCTTTTGGAAGCTTGAGCTTATTTCAGCCCACACTTATTGACATTGGTCTATGCTTGATAGTGGTCAATGCTTTGACAGTTATATGCTCTTTGGGTACATGCTTACCCAACGCCTATGGTTTGATGCATTTGTCTTGGCACAATGTACCATGTATTTGTTGAGCTTTAGTGCCCTTTGAAGACTTGGCTTGGATTCTCATCTGCTATTCCGGAATTTTGTATTGGATGTCATTTTGGTTGTTAGAGATGTTTATTGGGATGTATGTCTTGCTCATGGATGCTATCTACAGTTGCTTTGTAGCCGTCCTGCTCTTTGGATGCTATTGAGGCATTGTCTTGGTTACCTGTGTTTGGTACTTTGACTTGGTTTGATTGAGCTGTTGAGCTTGTTTATCCGCCTTTTGTGCCAGTGGGAGCATCTTGTATGCTTGACCGACATTGAGCAGGAGGTTTATGCTATTTGAGCATTTTGCAGATACTTGAGACTTTGGGATCTCTTACACTTAAATGTTGCATGGTTCATGCACTGATATCTTGGAGTTTCTTTTTACCTGAGCTTGGACTTTGCACTCTTGCGAGCATACAACTACTGGTGTCAGGTATTTCCAGTGTTATGTATACTTTGCCCTACTGTGGGGGTATGCCTACACTCATTGACGGATGCTTTGGTGACATGTTTGGGTGTTTGCTCAGGGTCTTGATAACTATTTGGTGCTGATTTATGCCCGTTTATGGCTGGTCATGTCTTGACTATCATTTATTGACTTGATGCAGTGATCTGGTTAGCAATTGACTCTCATAGTACCCTGCTATCGTTTACTACAGCAAGCATATAACTCTGGACTGACATGGATTTTTTATGCCGACATATTCTGAAATGATGTACTTTCACTAGTCCTTGGTGTGGGTAGCAGCTTCGGTTACACTTTTCTCACCATTTTCTCTCGATTTTGATGATTTTTTGGTCATTTTCTGTAGTAAGCAGCAAGCAGTTTTGAACTGTCTGCAATCTTCTAGCCTGCATTATGGCAAGTTTGTCCACTGATCATGCTATTTTCAACATCACTAAGATTGATGGTACGAATTACTCTTATTGGAAGAGCCAGATTTGGCAGGTGTTGGTGTAGAAATCGCAGATCAAACCATTGAGGTTGAGCGGGCATCCGCCTACAACTATGCTAGATGAGGAATGGCTTGAGCTTGATGAGTTATGCAAGTCCACTATTATATTATCTCTCACAGAACATGTTTATTACAATGTATTTGAGGAAGAATAGAGTACATGACAGTTGTGGGATAAAATCAAGAATCTTATGATAAGAAAAGTCCAGCGAGTCAGATGTATTGGCTGAAGCAACTAATGGATCTATGCATGAAGGAGAATGTGACTATGTCTGCTCACTTGAGCCAGTTCCATGCTATACTCAAGAACTTGACTTTGCAGGACATCACTTTTGCAGAGGATGTCACTCCTCTTTTCTTGCTTGGTACTCTTAATGAGTCATGGGATGTATTCCGCACTGCATTATGTGCCTCTACTGCTACCTTGAAATTATCTAATGTTGAGAGTGCTCTTCTTCAAGAAAAGGTTAACCGTAAGAATTTGGATGCCTCTCGTGTGTCGCATGCTATGACAGTTAGAGGTAGGAATGATGGAAATGGAAAGCATGGCAGTGGCAATGGCTGTGGAGACGGGATTCTCAAAAATCTCAGTCCAAGTCTCCGTGGGAAGTCACGTAGCAAATCCCGTGGCAGGAATGCAGATGTTACTTGTCACCATTGTGGGAAAAAGGGCCATATTAGGCCACAATGCCATGAACTGCACAATGAAAGGCACAAAGATAAGGGAAAAGACAAAGTGTAGGATAAGTCTTCTGATAGCAGCATAGTGCGTCTGCAAAGTCTAGTGTTAAAATTGAAGAGATCAATGTTATGCAGCCTGAGGATGTTGATGATGATTATATCATTGCAGCTTCTTCTAGTGCTCCGCAGATGATAGAGATACACTCTATGTATGCACAGTGTTGGATCTTGGACTCAGATGCATCCTTTCATGTGACACCTTGCTGAGAGTGGTTTCATTCATACAGTATTGTCTCGGGTTCTGTGTGCTTGGGTGATGATAGCTCTCTTGATATTGTGGGCATTGGTGATGTTAGGCTGTTGTTTCCTTCTGGCAGCAGGATGTACGTCAGTCATGTACCTGCTTTGACACGTAGTCTCATGTCAGCTGGACAGCTTGATGACACATGTTATCATGTATCTTTTGGAGACTCTGCATGGAAGATCATTCGTGGCAGACTTGTGATTGCGAGAGGTGCCAAGGCTGGCAGCCTCTATCGCTTGATCGTAACCACTTCTTCCCTTGATCATGTTTTTTCTGTGGGTTCTATCCCACATGTATCTCTTTGGCATGCCCGTTTGGGCCATATGTCTTTGAAGGGAATGAAAATGCTTTCTGGTTTGCAGTACTTACCACCCCTTGATTATGCATGTTTTGATTCATGTGAGCATTGTCTTTATGGCAGGCATACTAGGTCTATGCATAAGAAGTTTGGTAGGCTACGCATGAGTGAGCCCTTGGCATTGGTACATTCGGATGTCTACAGGCCCATGCCTTGTCAGTCTATGGGTGGTGCAAAGTATTTTGTTACTTTCATAGATGATTTTTCACGGAAAGTTTGGGCTTATCCCATTAAGCTGAAATCCGATGTCTTGGCTATGTTTCAGAGATGGCTTGCATTGGTTGAGAACTAGTATGGTTATAGGCTAAAATGCCTAAGGAAAGATAATGGGAGTGAGTATGTCTCACGTACTTTTGAGCAGTTATGTGATGAGAGGGGTATTAAGCATCAGTTGGCCGCCCCCTACACCCCCCCAGAATGGTTTGGCTGAGGGGATGAATAGAACCATCCAAGAGCGTGTATGTAGTATGCTTAAACACAATATTAGTGATTATGGGAATCTCCCAACTCCCATTTTTTGAATACTAAAAAGGAGGCACTCGGATGGCATGCCCATAAGTTTCTCAAAATCATATGATGCGACCTATCATTGGAAAGCGCTTGAAAAATAGAATCTATTGACCTATAGAGCTCTCAATTTGGAGTTATAATGTTCAAGTTATGACAAATCCAAAGATTTGACCATGTGTCCCAAACTTATGGGAAATTCCCATATTTTCCAATATGGTGTTCTTAGCCATGTAGGCCAACCATAGAGCTTTTGGGCTGAGGCAGTTAGTACAACTGTGCATATCATAAACAGATCCCCTTTTAGTGGTTTGGATTTCCAGGTTGCAAAGGAGGTATGGACTGGAAAACCTCCCTCTTATATGTGCATCTCCGTGGCTTTGGATGTGAGTCGTTTTGCTATGTGCCTAGGGACAAGATAAGTAAGCTGGATCCTAAGAGTGTCAAATGCATTTTCCTTGGTTATGGGGATGCAGGTGAGATGGGTTACTGTCTTTGGGCGCCGCAGTCATGATGTAGTCTTCCATGAAGACAAGATGCATAGGTAGCCTAAGAGAGTTGTTGAGATCCACAAGGTCATATTTTAGGAGGAGCCGAGAGCTCCCGCACAACCAGTTGGATAGCCTCCAGCTGCAGCAGATGCTCATGGTCAAGGTGTTGGACAGGCAGCTGTGGGCAAGTAGCAGAGCCTATCGTGAGACGGTCTGTTAGAGACAAACGTCCACCTGATTTATTTTAGTCCTCGATGCATTATGTCTTGGTTACCGATTGTAGGAGAGCCTTTCACTTATGATGAGTGACAGTCACTCCTGGGAGAGGGCTATGCAATCTGAGATAGACTCCTTGCATAAGAACGAGACTTGGGATTTGGTTTCCTTGCCTAAGGGCAAGAAGGCTTTGCCATGCAAGTGGGTGTACAAGCTGAAAAGTACCCCTGGACACCCCAAGCCAGCATACAAGGCTAGATTGGTAGCAAAGGGTTTTAAGCAGGAGCATGGTGTGGACTTTGATGAGATCTTTTCTCCTATGGTTAAGGTGACCACCCTACGCTTAGTCTTGGCTTTGGTTTCTCAGCTTGACTTAGAATGGATGTCAAGACGGCTTTCTTACATGGGGACTTGCATGATGAGATTTATATGGAGTAGCCTAAGGGCTTTACAGAACCTGGCAGGGAGCACCTAGCGTGAAAATTGAAGAAAAGTCTTTATGGCTTGAAGCATGTACCTAAGGAGTGGTATCATAAGTCTGATTCCTTTATGCAGTCACAGGGCTATAGCAGGAGTGCTATGGATCCGTGTCTTTACACGAAGAAAGCCCATGTGGTTCTTTATTGATTTTGGTACTCTATATGGATGATATGTTGATAGCAGGGAAAGCTTATGATGAGCTCGAGACTCTTAAGGCTCAGCTCAAGAAGAGCTTTGAGATGAAAGATCTGGGACACGCCTCTCACATACTTGGTATGCGCATTAGATGCGATAGGCATCAGGGACTCCTCTACTTGTCACAGAGGGAGTACATTCATAAAGTCCTTAAGCGCTTTCGCATACAGGGCGTAAAGCCTATTGGTTGTCCATTGCCTTCTTATGTGAAGGTATCACAGGCTGATTGTCCAGAGACAGGAGTAGAGGGCCAAGATTCCCTATGGATCTGCAGTGGGTAGTCTTATGTATGCCATGATAGCCACTCGTCCAGATATTGCCTTTGCAGTTGGTGTTGTGGCATGCTATATGGCTACACCTAGCAAGAAGCATTGGGATTCCATGAAGGGTATCATGAGGTACCTGAAGGGCACTATAGATATGTGCATATTGTTAAGAATCGCGTGGTGGGGGGGGGGGGGGGGGGGGTTGCTCAAGATGCTGCGCCAAACACACACAGAATGCACAAGGAGAAGCTCACTCAAGAGACAAGAAGAGAGATGGAGGCCAAAACGTTTTCTTGCTGGTTTCTTCTTCTTCTTCCACACACTTTACAATGTACACAAAGTATAGATAAGATACAATATAAAGGAAAGTGGCCTACTAAGTCAAACAATGCATAACCAACTACACTAGTCGACTGGCGCTATAGCTATGCCAGCTGTAAATAGGTGTAACAACCTGAATATAATAAGTAATGATTCAATGGCCATGTGACAGTCATAATGACCATGGACATGCCAAGTGTAGATGTGTGGACCCATCTAACCAAGCGGTCCATCATCAATGTCCGCATGTGTTGATCTTGTCATCTCAACACTCCCCCTCAAGCTCAATTGTATCTCTGCAACTCCAAGTAAGCTTCGAAACTTTTGAAGCTTCTTTGTACCCAATGCCTTTGTGAAGATGACAGCTATCTGAACCTGTGTGATGACATACACCAAGTCAATCTCACCTACTAGTACCTTCTCTCTCACAAAGTGGTAGTGTACCTCAATATGTTTTGTCTTGGCATGGAACATAGGGTTCCTAGCCAACTGTATATTGCTCATGTTGTCACAATAAATGACAACTGGACCTTTCACCTGCACATCCAAATCAGCCATTAACTTTTGTAGCCATACTATCTCACATGCTGTAACAACAGCACCTCTATACTCAGCCTCTGTACTCGACAAAGCAACTGTAGATTGCTTTTTGCTGCTCCAAGCAACTGCTGCACTACCAAGAGAGAACATGTATCCGCTGGTAGATATTCTATCAGACATACTACCAGCCCAATCTACATCTATGTATCCAAACACCTGTACATCTGTACCTACCTCATAGAAAAGTCCATAATGTAATGTGGACTTCACATATCTCAATATGCGTCTGACTGCATCCAAATGTGGCTTTCTAGGTACTTGCATAAACTGACTCCGCGTAGCTCAAGTTTGGCCTTGTAATGGTCATGTAGATCAAACTCCCCACTATCCTCCTAAACATAGTAGGGTCTTCTATCTCATCCCCAACATCAGCACTCAACTTTACATTTTGCTCCAACGGGACTGGAAGTGGTTTGCATGCAGTCATACCATACTTGGAGAACATATCCAAGCCATACTGTCTTTGGGACAGCCATATACCATCATCACATCTGATCACCTCAATGCCAAGGAAGTACCTTAGCTCACCTAAATCCTTCATCTCAAACTTCTTCTTCAAAAAGTCCTTGACTTCAACAATCCCACTATCATTATTACCTGTAATAATCAAGTCATCCACATAGATAACTATGATGACCAAACCTGCATCTCCCTTTCTCACATAAAGTGAGTGATCAGTATCAGAAACATAAAAGCCAATATTGACAAGATACTCTCTGATCTTGTCAGACCATGCTCTAGGTGCTTGCTTGAGCCCATAGAGTGCCTTCTTCAACCTGCACACATACATGGGATGCTCTAAATCTTCATAACCTGATGGTTGATCCATATACACTTCTTCCTGCAAATCACCATGCAAGAAGGCATTCTTCACATCCATTTGCTACAACCTCCAACCTTTGGTTGCTGCCAAAGCAATCACACATCTAACAGTTGCCATCCTAGCAACTGGACTGAAGGTTTCATCATAATCTATGCCATATGTCTGGGCATAGCCTTTTGCAACCAGCCTAGCTTTGTACCTACTAATAGAACCATCTGCATTGTGCTTAATCTTATAAACCCATTTACATCCAATGGCTTTCTTGCCCTTCGGCAATGATCCCAAGTCTTATTGGCCTCTAATGCAGCCATCTCCTCATCCATTTCCGCATCCCAATGAGCATGACCAATAGCCTCCTCAAAACATGTGGGCTCAACATCCTCAACTAGTTTCACCATATAAGCATAATGGTGAGCTGCATAAGCTTCAAAACCAAATCTTTTAACAGGGTATCTAACCCTGATAGATCTGCGTATCACTGGATCACTCAATGGAGTCTTTGCATTAACACGTGCTCTCTGCACACCTAGAGTCCTCACTGAAGGAATGCCAAGCTCATCATCCAGGCTCTTTGAGCCACTAGATTCTCCATCAAGAACTGCATCAATTCCTTCTGACACTTTTATCTCCTTTTCTTCACCTGAAACAAACTCGTAGAGGCCTTTTCCAATAAGGAAATTCGTGACACGGAACTTCCATGAAGGGTAGTTGTTCTTGTCGAGCTTCTCAATGATGGGGCTTCCACTGTTCTCTGCCATTATCACAAAAGTAACACCAAACAGCAAGCAAATATTCTGCAACCCTCGACCTATAGTACACAACAATACACCAGACAGCCTTTTTCACTGTTTGCTCAACAATACATGCAATCTGCAACCTGTTTGCAGATAAACCTTGTGTTTACTCACTGGTAAACACATTTGAACTTACAGATCTGAAATCTATAACCTGTGCACCCACTTTTGGTCAATACAGTCGAAGTCATAGTGTACCTGAAGCTGTTGTCCGCAACCTTGTGGCTCTAGAATGGTCCCTGAAACGGCCTCACATGTCCAAAATAACTGTGGGAAAGCCCTAAAGGGCTCATCTGTAGAATACACAGCGTTCTTCGTGCACAGCAAATCTCACTGCAATCTGAAATTTTTGCTCTGCCCTGCTTCCGGTGCCTCCACAGGCACTATCTAGGAGAGAGTGGAAGAATGGGAGAGCTTCTTACCCGTGGCTTGCTTGCTCGAATCTTGCTTCTTCTCCTTTGCTTCAGCCTTTTATATCAGCCTTTCTCAGTGGCGTGGCTCTGATACCATGTCAAGAATTGCGTGGTGGGGGGAGTTGCTCAAGATGCTGCGCCGAACACACATAGAATGCACAAGGAGAAGCTCACTCAAGAGACAAGAAGAGAGATGGAGGCCAAAATGTTTTCTTGTTGGTTTCTTCTTCTTCTTCCACACACTTTACAATGTACACAAAGTACAGATAAGATACAATATAAAGGAAAGTGGCCTATTAAGTCAAACAATGCATAATTGACTACACTAGTCGACTGGTGCTATAACTATGCCAACTCTGTAAATAGGTGTAACAACCTGAATATAATAAGTAATGAGTCAGTGGCCATGTGAAAGTCATAATGACCACCGACGTGCTAAGTGTAGACGTGTGGACCCATCTAACTAGGCGGTCCATCATCAATGTCCGCATGTGTTGAGCTTGTCATCTCAACACATATGCTATGGCAGCCAGGATACAGGAGTCGTGGGATACACTGATTTCGATTATGCAGGACATGCATATAGTAGGAAGTCCACTTCAGGTATGTATTCACCTATGCTAGAGGTGCTGTTTCTTGGATGTCTAGAATGTAGAAATGCATGGCCCTTTCTATTACAGAGGCCGAGTATGTTGCAGCCACTGAGGCTTGCAAGGAGGCCATTTGGTTGGGTCATTTGGTTGCTGACCTTGGTATTGGTGCTATCCCTACACTGCATTCGGATTCTATGAGTGCTATTCAGTTAGCCAAGAATTCGGTCTTACATGCAAAGACAAAACACATTGAGGTGAGGTATCACTTCATACGTGGGGTCGTTGAGGACAAGTCTATTGATCTTGTCAAGATATCGACTGACCAGAATCTTGTAGATCTGCTCACGAAAAGCCTCTCTACAGAGTGCTTTGCCTTCCTCAGGAGGTTGATGGGCATGGGATGAGATGATGTCTTTCCTCATCCTGTTGTACATGTGTCCATGTTATACTATCTTTTTATTTTTCTTTTCACTCCTCACTAGGTAAAATTCACCTTTAAGTGGGAGGTTGTTGGGGGTGAAGGCACCTCCACCTAGCTACCCATATATTACTACACTGACAGTCACTGCCACTGTACACTGCAAGTGGCGAGCGCTTGCTCACCGTCACTTTATTCTTTATTCTTTTAGTGACAGTTTGAATAAAGGAAGGCCCGATCACACATTGTGACTGTTGGAGTTCCCATTTCTTGTCTCTCTCTTTCTTGCTCTTGCTCTCCCGCCATAGCTCTCAAGTGCAAGCTTCGATCCTTCTTACCTTTTAGATGTAAGAGTAGTAGAAGAAGACATTGTTTGTTTAGATGTACAAAGAGATAGAATCTAACCTTCAAAAATTAGGGATGCGAGTAAGTTTTTGGCTACCATTGAAAGTCTATTGAAGGTTTCAAGTAATGATCAAGGAGAAAAAAGAGCTAATATCTAAATAAAGAACTACACAAGAGAAAGAGGAGCGATTTGTGAGATTGTTGAAAGGTTTGCTATTAGTGCCTTGGGCTACCATTGAAGATTACCAAAGGGGAAACTCAAATAGCAAAGAACAATGATGACTTTAGAGTATCAAAATTGTTGTCTCAACTTGCAATTATAGAAGGACAAAGATGATTCAAAGGCAATCATGTTGAAATATCCCTAGCTCCTCTGATAGTCACCTTACCTATAGTATCATGCTAGCAACAACATAGTGTAAGGAAGGGGAATGAAGAAAAGAATGGCAAAGTTTGAGATCTAAAGATGAGGCTTGAGGAAGATTATCATGAGCCATTATTGCAAATAAGGGATGTAGAATATAAAAATGGCAATTTTGTAATGTGGAGTTTATTTCAAAGCCTTGATTTACAAAATGAATGCAAGGAATCCAAAATTCCATCTATCTATAATGCAAGATGTATTCTAGTAAGGCAAGAAACACTTCTCCAGAAGGTGGAAGGCTCTACAAAGAAGTCCTAATTGAATGACTCACCCTTGTTAAATATGAGGGATCTAGAGCATGACAGATGTGGAAGCTATGGAGGTTGAAAGAGGAAAAAAGAACTCATGAAGAAATTGACCCTGACTAGGACAAATTGTTACACAAGTGAATTAGGTTCCAAGATTGAGACTTGGACTCATAAACACAATCTTGTGTATTGACAGTGACATGACACTTTACTGGAAAGAAAAGAGTACTATCATTGCATTAGAAAAAGAGTGCAAGTACAATGCTCTATAGGAATGGGTGGTGGTACTTTCTCCTACTGTGCATATGGGATTCTGGTCCTGAGCCCTCACTGCTTCTCACAAAGGGACTGAAGTAGGTGTGATTGCAAATATCTCAACAACCCTAAAGAAAGAAACTACTTAGTTATGCTACAGATGTTGCAACATAGTGCCTTCAAGAAATTTGAAGACAACAAGATGAGGGCATCAACATATGCTCAAGAAAGGGAGCAAGGTGAGAAGGCATACAAGGAGGAGCTTTAAGACAAAAATCAACAATGGGATAAGTAGCTATATAACTTTAAAAAAGAGTGGATCTACCTTAGATTAGTTGATATAGTCCCTCCAGCCTGCCACCTAGTAGCTCTCATCTCAATAATATCACACCAATAGATAATTTCAATACTTCTTCAAAGGATGCAAGGCCAACACATAATTGTCAACGAAGATTAAGGGAGAGAAGACCTTATCTTGCTATATGTAGAACAATCCATGACCATAAATTCAGAAGCAACTTTTGGACATCATTACTATCTTAGGCAGCCACCACATCAAACAATGTAGTGTAGAAGTAATGATGCCACATTGTATTTCACTACTCACATCATGTTTTTAGAATGGAGAATCTAAAGATCTGGCTCTGATAATATAAGAAGAGGGGAGGAAGAGACAAAAGTGACTATTTTGTTTTTGAGAAGGAGAAGATTAAAGGAGAAGACTCATGCTTATTTTTTGTGAAGTAGAAAGATAATGAAAGTTATCCTCTTTCTTCAACACATCTTGAAGTTAAAATCCAATACCATAACTTGTTGTTCCAATAGGTTTCAAGTAAGAATAAGCTGGAAAAACCAAAGCTAAAGATTTATTACTTCTTGATATCTATTTTTCCTTGCAAAGTCTTCCATTCGTAAACAATACTAAGTGAGAAATCTGAAAAGAAGGCAAGAGGGATGAATATCATGCTTTTTCACAAAAACTTTAAAGGTTGTACCTTAGTTTTCTTTAAGATCATGTTTTATATGGGTGGTTTTCCATGCAACACACTCATCAATATGTTTTGAAAGAGAGAATATTGAAGAAAATTTGTCTTTCAAACCCTAGCAAGCATTGAGGTTTATGTAATCTTTGAGTTTAATACACTAAGTAAATCAAACAAAACAAAATGGTGCAAAGTTAGCCTTGAGCATGGACATTTTCTCAAGAGTTGTCCAATATGTGAATGAAGAATGTTCTAAAGCCAAGGCATGTAAGTATATTTTGTATGCTTGATTTATGCAAGGAGTTTAATGGTATCCACAAGAAGTTTTCTTTTAGTAGAAAACAAGGAAGGATACAAGTTCAAAGGTGGATAAAGCATGGGAAAAGCTGAATTCTTCATGATGCTTATGAATGTCATGATGATCATGAAGGCAAGAAGTTCTCAAATCTTTCTCAAGTGTTATTCATGTTTGTTAGAGAAATTGAAAAGCTCAAGGAGAAGTATTATAATGTTTTGGATTCAAATTTCGATTCACGTTGAAGTGATGATGATGATGGTTGGTGTTCTTTACATGTGGTATTGTCAAATTTTGAGGCATAGGGAGTGAGAGAGGACAAGAGCAAATAAGCCAAGGATCCTTAAGCAATCCTATCCAACAAAGTATTTTACCAGTGGGAGAGTGGAGCATCACATATCTTGCATCAAAAACTTTACTCAAGAAGAAAGACATAATGAAGTTACCAAGAAAGTTGATGAGCTTGGTGATCAAGAAGATCACCTATGTATTCAAGAAGAAATCATGTTGTCATACAAAACAAGTTTGAGGATCATGGTTTTATCAATGAGGATATCATTGTGGATGAATTCCTTTTTCCTTTTATTTATTTGGAGCAAGATGATGCAATAATGATCAAGTTGGATTCCAATGAACAAGTGCAAGTCCTTGAAGTGTAGAATGCACCCATTTTTAATGTATTTATTCAGGATACCCTTTTTTCTATCATGTGAGATACTATTTTAGGTCATTGCATTGTTTGCTATGAAGAGCAAGTCAGTGTTTCATTTTACAAGAATAATGGGATTGCAGGATTGGCATTATATTTCCTTTGTAGGAGCTAGTTAAATGTCAAGAATTATAGAAACCAGTCAATTTGTGTGGTTTTCTTGAAGATTTGCATGAGATCTATTATCAATCAATCTAAAACTAGGATAATTTGTTGGCTTATTTCTGAGCTTGAAAAGGAAAGGAACACATCAAAAATTGCAACAGCTGAAGCTTTATTTGTCATCAATTGGATTCAATAAGAGAAAGCAATACTTCAACAAGAGGTTTCTCAAATGAAGAATCTAATGGATTTGCAAATTTTTTATTATTTTGAGTTATTAATGCTCTTAAGGAATTTATTTTTCAAAAAGATAATGAAATTTTACTGATTTACATATGCAATCGGCATTTTCTCATGTTCCAAGTCAATATCTTATTCTTGAGAGTCTATATGCATTGAATGATTACATTATTGTTGTTTTAGTTCAAATTGATATTTTTAAAGTTTTGGAGACTAATTAGTTTGTCAATGAAGTTGAAGTAAATGGAATTATGCAAGTACCTAAGTGGATCTTTATGTAGTTCATGTTACATGAATGGTTGATGTTGTTCATATTGATCATTTTTTGGGCATGATATTGATGATTTTGAATGAGCTGATGCTAGTAGCAAAAGTATGTTACATTTTTTGTATAAAAAACTATTTAGGTCCTTTACCTACAAAGTAAGTTTTTAGTTTGCAAGAGATTTTAAGAAGTTTTCTTGTCTACTATTCACATCAAGTTTACCGGATGGGCTACAAGATCCCAAATTTTTGCATGAAGATTTGGAGGAACCTCAATTCCCACCATTTGTACAACAGTAGCATGAGTTCCTATAGTTCTTTCAATAGCAATATTAATTCCTACAACAACACTATATCAACTTTAAAAAATAGCAACCTAAATATCAGTGGTTCTCAAGGACTTTAAAATAGATCTAAAAATCGGCATATGCAATTCTTATTGGATTATCTTTCATATTTCTTTGGTGATGCAATTTCTTGTTCGAGATCCAATTTGTGTGGCACATTGCCATATATTTCTTATGATGTGAATCTTGGAGCGAAGCATTTGCATACACTAATTATAATATAGCAGAGATAGAACAGAGGTCCTAACATGTCTTTTCCTTGAAAGCATTTTAGTAGTTTACTAGCATCTCATATTAGTGATAAGTTAGAACAAAAACTAAGATTGTTTTTTAGGGCTTTGAGTCTCCACATGATTGGATCAACAATATGGTTTGAAGGTAGTCAAACATTTAAAAAAATTTGGTTATTTTGCTTCACTTATATTTTGGGATAAGACTTAGACACACATTTGAGTGGCTCAAGTCTAAGATATTAAGAAAGTTGGAAAATTGGATTTCCATCCCTTTTTCTTTTGAAGGAAATATAGTAGTTGTGATGTCCATGCTCCTTAAAGTCATGGTATTTGTTGCATCCATTTCAACATGACCTATTAGAATACTTTGAGGAAACTATGTTGAGATTTTGTATTGTATTTTAATGGTAGAGAAAAGCTACATTCAATTTCATGGGATTTAATATCCTCAGATATCTAGGAAAGGATGACCTAGTTGTGAAAAATGAAAGGATAAGTTACAAGAGAGACTAATATTTGCATTAGAAAATAAAATTAAGTCTAATGAGCCTTTGACGAACATCCTCAAGAGTGGATACAAATTTATAAGCTGCCAAATGGCATTGGTATAATGTATAATTATGTAGGTCTAAAATTTTTAGGATGTTGGAATTAGATTTAGTGCAACCTATTATTCAAATATGGAAGAAGTGTGATGAAGCTTATTGAGTTGGACTACTTTAAGGGTGAGAGGACACTACTCTTTATCAAGTCATCTACATCTTTGACAAGGTGAATCTCTTGGAAAAGGGAGGATGATCAACTTACCCATCTCTTTTGGAAATGTTAGGAGGTCAATCGTATTTGGTGTATGTTAAGGAAATTGATAGTTCATGTTGGTTTCCATAGCGAGATAAATTATAAATTATTACCTCTTGGCAACCTATCAAAACTAAATAAGGAGTCAGTAAATCTTTGGAATATTCATAGAATAGTTGCAAAAATTGAGATTTGTGCACATATTAAAAAATGGAAAGCTCTTTGGAAGATATAGCTTCGGTTTGAAAATAGGGGGTTTTGAAATATAAATGTAGAGAGAAGATCCTTGTAGTCCTTAAAGGTCTCCAAAAAAGGATCTATGTATAAAATGACCTTAAAATGTCTTAGAAATAGAATTAGCCGTGGTTTTTAGATGACATGTTGGGTGTTTACACAAGTTGCATCTTTAATGATGTTATAAATATTACTTCGTTTGATACAATTTTGCAATACCAAATAAGAAATCTCTAGTTGTAGTAAATTCATTAGGAATTATGACAAAATAAGAAAATACAACATTGCAAACTCAAGAAAAAGAAATCTAATAATAATTTGGTTATTGTGCCAGAAATTAGTTGCCCCGATTTGAGACAATGCAGTGATGTTATGTTTGTTATGAGTTCATCCCAATTTTTTGGACACATTAGGGTGTTCATGATTGAATGCATTGGGGTATTGGCCTTAAATATTATGAGAAGTGAGCATGATATACGTTTGGTGACTTTTGATGCTTAACTTGTTAGGTAGAGATGGTCATTACTTAGCTATTGATAAGATGAAAAGTTTCATAAGATATACCTTGTCATATATTTTGTTGTTTCATTTGTATTTTATTTGTTGATTGGGACACCACATGATTATTGACAAGTCATGCAAATTGTGGACATTAACAAGCAATAACCAAATGTACCATAAATTGGGATAGTTCCAATTAATTAGTTAACTCCACCTTTTACATGATCTAGATTTGAGATTTCATGCAAAAACCATGGATTCTCTACACTAGACTATGGCTCTATGAAAGTACTTTTTTTATTTTGTTTGTTTAACATCTAGTTGGGTGAAAATGTGGTTATTTGCAAGCCATTCATGTTGAGAACATTTACATATGCAACATTTTTATATGGCATAAAGTGGAATCCTTTTATTTGATTAAAGAATTTAGATTTGAAATTACTTTTAAAAAGTATGGGTGATTTAAACTAGACTATTGAAACTTGTTTTTTGAATTGAAAAAAATTGTAAAGAAAATTATCGATTGAACACATGCACTTTTCATGTTAGCAACACCCATTCATGGATAAGACCAGACATAAGGAGGAACTATCTATAGGTTATTGATATGCTCTTCTAATCCAATTTCCTCAAAGTTAGGATCAAGTTAGGTGGCTTAAATGTTGTATTTTCCATAATTGAACATCTTTAAAACGGTTTAAGCTTTTCTTGCAATAAGATTTGATTTATTTATTTGAGTGAGAGGGCCTCTCCTCATGAGTTATTTGTGCATAGATGAATTATTGCAAAATGATAATAAGCAAACCATATTAAAGGGCCTAGGCCATATTGCTTTAAACAAAGCATAGCCCTAACCTTGAAACAAGCTTATGAATGCAAGAGTAAGGAAAATACTTTAGACTAAAATAAATAAATGTGAAAATCTCATCAACACACTAGAGAAGAATTTCAATGGTTCTTTGAAAATGAAGACCTAATTTCTACATAAATTTTGTGTGTGTAACAACCACTTTAACGTGGAACCAATAAATCCAAGTGGAGTTCTTATATAGGTCAAATTAGATGCATTGCAATACGAATGAGTCTTGGAAAGTTTTTCACTCTTCTATAATTGAAAATGTCATGGACACACAAATAACAATCAAACCATGCCATATATGTGTAACCAGCTAATCATGTGTTATCCAAACTAGGTTAAGCTTAATAAAGTTCAAGGATATAAAGTAGGTACAATCACTTCACTAACATTCAGGATTGAGAAAAGGTGCTACTTCAATTGCATTATGTTGCAAGAGCATGCCATGACTATTAAAATGCAAAACTTTATGTCTAGTAATACTCATCAGATGCTAGCTTTGATGGTGATCATGCTTTGTATTGGTGGGGCATGCAGCCACACTTCAATATTTGGCAAGAAGAAATCGACCAAGTTAACGTATTACTTGCATGTGGGGTTAGAAGGTGTTATCTCTAAAATTAAAGAAGGAGAATCATCTAGATTTAATTACAAATTGACTTCATATGATATACCCATAACTAAAGGTGTGAGTCTATATTCAAAGAAGTTAGGTATTGTGAGGGGCATGAGCATTACCATCAATGGCACATACAATGGAAGCAGGTTAGTATCATCTACATTTTTCTACACAATAGCACCTAACAGTTAATAATGGTTCACTTATTTTGTGGTTTAGCAAAACAATGTATGTGAATGGTCATGCATATTTTTTGTTCACATACACTAATGAGTTTGGTGAACTTGGCCCCTTAAAATTTTCCAAAGCTTTTACATAGATACGATAATTTTGCAAGGCATATTTCACTAATTGGGGATGTGAATTGGGACATAATGTGGACCTGTCACATCCCTTCAAGAGGAGTGGAATACAAATAAGACATAAGAGTCTAAAAAAGATGCAATTTCTTTCAATCTTTCACAAGAAAATGCAACCTAGTTCATGAATGATAAATTTATGCCAAAAGATTGTCATTGAGATCAATAACTTGGATTTATTCAAACAATATTTTTAATTGTAAACCATTTGAAGCTTCATGTATAAAGGAGACATATAGATAGGAAAAAGATGGAGAGAAAATCTTGAACCATGCATTGCATAGAAAATAAAACCAAATAATTTTCATTTACTATACAAAACCTCCACTTCTTCATCAAACAAATATGTGCTTGATTTAAAAACTTGTTAGATTTATTATGAAATGGTAATAAGAAATTTGAGAATAAATTTGAGTTTTATACATGTATGTGTTTGAGTTAGTCATCTAAGACTAGTAAACCAAATCTAAGTTTTTTACACAGATTATATGTTGCATTTTTAACAACTAAGTTAACATGAACCAAGAAATGTATTTCATTAATTTTACCGGGGGTAAGTTATTGTATATTGATATCTTACGAGTATGAAGATACCACCTAGGGGTTCTCACCATTAATTTCAAACATTTAACTAACCTTTGATTTTTAGATAGGAATTAATTCTAAGATGTCATGCTTTAACATTGCATTAGTTTGACACAAGAGGAGCTTCTCAACACCATCATATACAATGATGGGGTCTATAAAGGAACTCTTGCCCAACACGGTGTCATTACTATATCTGGAGAATCTCCTGATGGCACCTCTGGATGGGAAACTGCAATATGTGGAGGCTCCAATGACTTTCGTTTTGCAAAAGGATATAATCAAGGCTCTATTGCATCTTTCTCACCTATAGTGCTTAAATGGGTCACTACTCTCCATTATGATCAAAATTATTAGAAGTTCCAAATCATGGGGATATGTTGATTTATGGAATTTGGTAATGCAAACTATTTTTTGAAATTATAAAAAGCATAAGATACATGTAATGCATATATTATGCTAAACTAGCATGGAAGAAAATATACAAGTTAATTTGACTTTATCTTTCCAAAATATGTGAATGGAGTTATTGTTCCATAATCAAGAGAGGTGGTAGCCAATCACTTGTATACTTCTTAATTAAAGGTAATATGAAACACTTGTATACCTTTACAATTGAGGAAAATGAATGAGAGCATGTGTGCTCGCACACACACACGCACGCACACACACATGCACACATGCACAGACTCCTTCACACATATGAGCTTTTCTTACATGTACTCCAAAGGTTAAAACTAGAGAAGTAATTATATGCCCTACTAATATTTTTGAAGAGAAAAGGGAAGTTGCTCTAAGCCCTTTGAAATCAAAAGTTGATGTATTCGTGGGGTGGGAATCAAACATAGCCATAACATACATAGAGGCTATTGGCATAAATCGACTTGCCCTTTAGGCCATTGGAAACAACCCTTCACAATTGAAGTCTCCCTTGCTCTTCACCTCTCATTTCTCCTTTTCACAAAAAAAGCTTCTACTATGATCCTCCCACACAAGGAGCCTATGGATTGAGTTCTCTCTCTCTCTCTCTCTCTCTCTCTCTCTCTCTCTCTCTCTCTCTCTCTCTCTCTCTCTCTCTCTGTGCATCAATCCTATCATTTTTCCACCTCCACTCTTACAATTCATCTTGGCCATGAGTTTTTATTTAGGTCAATCTCTAGTTGCATATAGAGGGCACCCTAACAAGAGGCCTTTCAAAACGTTTAGGGAAGACATCTTGACACCATGTGTTGATATTTCTTGCCATTGGCATCAAATGGGAGGGTGTCTTCTTCACTTCCTCTATTGGAATTTGGCTGTCGGTACCTATGTTGGTATTTCATGAAAGGTGGCACCCACCCAATCATTCCTCACTAACAGTTGGTGCAAGCCTCTCTTATCACAATCCCAAGTCACGAAGCCCTCTCTCTCTCTCTCTCTCTCTCTCTCTCTCTCCGTGTCCATAGGTGCGGCACGAGGGGGTGGGCATGCAAGCAATGCAGCACCAGAGGAGGGCAAGCAAGGAGGTTGTAGGGCACTGGGCAGTGGAGCATCAGGTTTATAAGCAGAAATGCCGGGGGGGGGGATTCTCGTAGCACTAGGCTGGGAGGGTGGAGCCATGAAGCCTGGGTACGCGGGCTGGTCAAGCAGCAGGGATAGCACGCCGACGAGCACTATAACAAAGCAGAGCGGCACGCGAGCAGTGCGAGTGATGCGGCTGGTAGTAAGAGCAGTGCTTGGTGGCAAAGGCCACCCATCATCATGGGTGCACACTGAGAGAGAGAGAGAGAGAGAGGGCTAGACTTTGAGCAAGACCATGATGAGGAAGAGCATCTACATGAACCAAGTCCCCTGTTGCAAACACAAGCACAAACAAAAGAGCAATGTTGAGGGTTGATATGACTATGTTTTTAGTTTTTTTTGTTGGATTTTTGGGTGATTTTTGTATGATTTGAATTATGATTGATTGGTTTGGAAGTGCTTGAGAGATTTTTGGATAAGGTTGAATAGGTTTAAGAACGTCATGATGTTTTTCAGTGGAGATATGATGTGTTAAAAGGTTTTGTTGAGTGCTTGATAGGTTATGAGTGACTAGTTCTATTTAGCTTTTGTTTTATTCTTATTTCATTTTGTATGAGAGATTAGAATAATGATTGATGGGTTTTAAGGGCGTTTGGAACCTTATTGAATGATTCTCGATGGTTTTGAATGGTTTTAGTTGAGTTGAATGCATTTTGATGGCCTTCTGTACAGTATTGTAGACCCTCTGTTGAGCTTATATAAAGCTTCTGTAGATCCCTTATATACCTCTATAAGTATTTTGTAGAATGTGTAGCTTGGAAAAATTTTCTAGTCTTTGGAAATATGAATACAAGTTCAAAATAGCTCAAAGAAGTAGAAGAAGTAGCTATTGAAGACTCAAATAAAGAATGAAGTGAGTATGACACTGTTGAGAGCTACGAAAGGACACTGCACTGGCTTTGGTGACCCTTCATATCAGACATATCTCTTGGGAGGAATATCCACAACCAAAGAGGGATTATGGGGGATTATTCTTCATTATTCCAATATACTATTGTGAGAGAGCATGTATGAGAGAGATAAAGTGTGAGAGATATCCAATTTTCTATGAGAAACATTGTATTTACATGAGAGAGACTATAAAGACTATGAAGATGATGAAAGATGAATACTATGTGATGATTTTCATTCAAATTTAGTCTTTCTTTTGTGTCATTGTTATTTTTTTAATGGTTTCTATCAAGAATATGAAGAATATATTGAAGATTTGTTGTGTTAAATTTGTGGGAGAATTGCTATATGATGTTATGTGAAGATAAGTGTTGTTTTTCTTCTTGTGGTTGATTAAACTATGAAGAACATGCTTGTTGATGATACAATATACATTTTCTTGCATTAGATTTTCCATTTTCTTTGGTGTCTCTCTTAGGGCTCCATGTTTTTTGTGCGAAAAACTGGGGAATATTGCCATTAACAAGCACGTGAAAATGGAAAAAGTGGCACTGTTGAAAAGAAAGAAAAGCAATGGAAGATTGGAGAATCCCTACAACTGTTGAAGAGTTGGAGATCTCCATTTCCAAAGCCACTTTCTACAAGAATTTCCTGCCTCAATGGTAGAAGCATGTTATAATCTTGATGCAAGCTCTATGTGACACACTAATTCCATTGTCTTCTAAAGCTATAGAAAGTTGTATCATAATAGCCAACTGTTTCCCATAAAAATAAAAAGAGAAGAAAAAATAGAGAGAATGACCATCCATGGGATATTTGGCCTTCATTGAAGAATTTCTAGAAATCATTAAGTGGGAGGTTGTGAAGAAGATTCAGGGGTTGTAATCAATTGAAGTTCACAAGAACGAGAAAGAAAAGGGTTGAAATCTATTCGTGGATGCTCATTAGTAAGTTACATGGGATGCTTGGTGCACTGATAACCTTCTGTTTGTCCAAAAGGCAACCCACTAGAAGCTAGTAGTAGATAGAGTGTTCTTCACAATCTATGCTATTGAAACCTTCAAAATTGGTATTATTAAGATAATGGCACTATGGTGATGATCCTTAGAAGAATGAGTTTTGATACCTTCAAAACTAAATATCTTCCCCTCTATAGTGGAATGAAAGTTGAATTTAGAGACATTGAAAAGAAGGAAGTAAAAGAAATATTAGTAAGAGAGTCCTCCAGAGACTAAAGCCCTTCTAATTTTGTTCTATTGTGAGTATAGACAAATTAGATGGAGCTAATTCCCTAATGAATGATATGATCAAGAGGCAAGAACTAGAACAAGTCCAAAGGTACGCGACAAGAAAAAATGCAAAAATCAAAGGCAAGAACAAGCTAGTAGCAGAAGCCTCTTTTGATGCACTTATGGCACTCTTTACATAAGTCTCCATGGGGATTCAAGGTCCCCTTCCTAGTCAGATCCATCCTTGAAATATTGATGACAAGCCAATGAATGTAGTCTTGTTGCCCATCTTTAAGGGAGAGTACAATGAAGATCCTAATCTTCATGTAGCTAAGTTCATGGTAGCGTGTGTAGCCAACAATGCCAGAACCCTCGATTTGGTGATATTCCCCGCCACTTTCAAAGGCATGGCATTTTAGCGGTATGAGAGACAAGCAACAGGAACTTTTGGCACATGGGATGACTTGAAGTTGGCCTTCTTGACTAAATTCAAGCGTGAAGGTTTTGAAGAGCATATGTAAGAGGAGTTCATGAACTTAAGTTAGTCCTCTGGTAAATGGGTGGAAGCATATGTCTCTAGAATGGAATCCATACTAAAGAGATGGACCAATCATAACTTGGATGAAGGCATCTAGAAATGAGTTTTTCTTAGAGGCCTACAATCAAAAGTTCATAAGTTTATGGAATTGATAAGTCAACTTGCAAGCTATAGTGGAAGGTGCAAGATTGTATGATGAAGTTGAATCAAGGCTGTCAATGACCTCAGGAAGAGGATTTTTACCTCCTCCCATGCCAAGAATAGTATACCCACCAAATGCAGTATGAGAGACTATTCCCTACCCCTACCCTTAGATGCAAATAGTGCTGCAATACAGTGTACCAAATATACAATGAATGCACACAACAATACCTCAAATGATGGTTCAACCACAACAACAGTGGCCTCAAAGAGTTCCCTCAATGGCAACTCAACAACAATAGTGAAAGCCTACCAACTAGAACCAACAACCACCAATCTCAATAGGATCTCAGAATCAAAATCAAAATAAAGGACCCTCTAGATCAACCCAACTAGTCTATGCAGTGATTACGGAGACTTTGCAAAACTCTACTATGAGTACTCCAGGAGGAGAAGATTTGAAGGACTATTTGTCCAATTCAATTGTAAGCATCAAGAAAGAGTTGATGGATGTGTGTTGAGTGCTGAAATGATATATTTTTTTGGGCTGATTTTTTGTTGTTTTTGTTGCTGCATGGTTGTTTTTTGTGATGGATTGTTTGAGTTTGAAGATGTTTTGAAGTGTTTGGAATGTTTGAGTATATTTGAAGGGTTTATGTTGATTTTTTATGAGGATATGATTTTCTGAAGGGTTATGTGATTCTCTCTGTTGGGTTCTGTAATGTCTGATTTTCTTCTATTTTCTTCTGTTTTGGTAGTTGAGATGGTTGAATGGATGTTTTGAGAGATGGTTAAGGTTGTGTTAAAAGGTTTATGAAAGATTGAATTGGTTTTGGTTCGACTTTTGTGGTTTTTATAGTTTCTATTGATCTTCTGTAAGGTTCTGTGCTTCTGTAGTTCTGTAGTCCTGTTCTTCTGTTGTTCCGTAACTCTATGGTTTGTCCCGTTTGTTTCTGTTGAGTGTTATGTTGGATGTATGGATGTTTTGGAAAGTGTTTTTGTCTTAAGGAAAAGGATGAATGGAAGCTCTATTCAAGATAATTAAAGTGAAGAAGAAGTTGATGAAGATTCACAGAAGGTTACAGAAGGACAGTGTGACAAAAGCCAGATCTCATAGGACACTATGATGTCTTTGGTGCCTCTTCGCATTTGACACACCTTTTGGGATGTGTATCCACGACCAAGAGAGGAGAATTAAGAGCCATTCTTGAGTATTGTATTGAGGAGATGATGTACTATTTTGTGTGTGTGTGTGTGTGTGTGTGTGTGAGAGAGAGAGAGAGAGAGAGAGAGAGAGTCAGAGATAGCCAATTCTATCAAAACAATGTATCTTTCTATGAGAGATCAAGAGAGAAAACTATGAAGACAATGAAGATGAATACTATGTGATTAACTTCCATTTAAAAGTGGTGTATTATTTTGTGTTATTTTTTATTATGATGGATTTTGTCAAGATGTTGAAGATTATGGTTGATTCTATTAAATCCGTGGGAGATATCTACTATGATGATGTGTGAAGATTTGTTGTTTTCCTTTGTTTTGGTCATCAAAAGAATGAAATAAAAGCTTGTTGATGTTACAAGATAGATTTTCTTGCAATAGAATCCCCTTTTCCTTGGTGTTCCTCTTGGGGCTCCATGTTTTTAGTGCGCAGCGGGGGAAACTTGCTATCAACAAGCATCAGAAGAGGCTGAAAATAAAAGAAATGGCATTACTAAGAAGAGAAGAATTTAATGGATCCTTCCAAAGTTCCTTCTTCCATTGAAGAGTTGGAGATTCTTATAGCCAAAGCCACTTTCTACAATAAGCTCATCCCACAATGGCAGAAACATATTACCATCATGATGCAAGCTCTATGTGGTGGACTATTTCCTCTTCCTGTTGAGGCAACAGAGACGTGCATCTTGGTGGCAAATTGTTTGGGAACAAACTAAAGAGCAGAAATAGAGAGAATGACCATTCATGGAATATTTGGCATTCATTGAGAAGTTTCCAGACATCATTAAGTGGGAGATCATGAAGAAGCTTCAGGAGTCGTGCTCAACGGAAGTTCACGAAAACAAGAAGGAAAATAGTTGGAATTTGTTCGTGGATGCTCAACAGCAAGATACGTGGGATGCTTGGTGTTCTGACAACCTTCTATTTGTCCAATTAGCAACCCATTGGAAGTTGGTAGACAAAGTGTTTTTCACAACATAAACTATTGAAATCATCAGAAGCTAGCATTATTATAATGATGGCACAACAACGATCCTAAGAAGAATGAGTTTTGATACTTTCAGAATGGAATATCTCCCCCTCTGTGGTGGTTTGAAAGCCGAACTCAGAGATGTTGAAAAGAAGGAAGTAGAAGAGATGTTGGCCAGAGAATCCTTCAGAGACTGAAGCCCCTCTCTGATTCTATTCTATTGAGTACAAACCAACTAGTTGGAGCCAACCCCCTGATGAATGATGCAATCAAGAGGCAAGCGTTAGAATGAGTCCAGAGGTACGTGAGAAGAGAGAAGGCAAGAATCAAGGCTGAGAACGAGCTTGCAGCAAAAGCCTCCTTTGACACCCTAAAAGAACTCTTTACAGAAATCCCCATGGTGACTCAAGGTTCCCTTCCTAGTCAGATTCGTCCTGGAAATATTGATGACATGCCAGCAAATGTAGTTCCATTGCCAATTTTTAAGGGAGAGTACAATGAAGACCCCGATCTTCATATAACAGAATTTATGGTAGCATGTATGGCTAATAATACTAGAACCCCTGAGCATTGGTTAGCAATCTTCCCCGCCACTTTCAAAGGAGTGACATTTTAGTGGTATGAGAGACAAGCAATAGGAACTTTTAGCACATGGGACGACTTGAAGTTGGCCTTCCTCACTAAATTCAGGTGTGAAGGTTTTAAAGAGCAGATGCGAGAGGAGTTCATGAACCTAAGTCAGTCCTCTAGAGAAAGAGTAGAAGCTTATGTCTTGCGAATGGAATCCATCCTGAAGAGTTGGACTAACCATCATTTGGACGAAGGTATCCAAAAAGGAGTATTTCTCAAAGGCCTACAACCAGAAGTTTGCAAGTTCGTGGAATTGAGAAGACGAGTCAATCTGCAAGCTGCAGTGGAAGGTGTAAGATTGTATGACGAAGTTGAAGCAAGGTTTTCAATGACTCCAAGAAGAGGAGTCTTACCTCCTCCCATGCCAGGAATGGTATACCCACCAAATGCAGTCTCAGGGACAGTTCCCCATCCCTATTCTCAGATGTAAATAGTACCAAAGTATAGTGCACCTAATCCATAGTGGTCCCCGTAGACGACAGTGCCTCAAATGATGGTTCAACCACAACAATAGTGGCCTCAAACAATTCCTCCAATGGTGATTCAATAACACTGGAATCCTACCAACTGAAATCAACAAACCCAAGTCTCAACAAGAGCTCTGAATTAGAACAAGAACAGAGGACCCTCTGGATCGACCCAACCCGTATATGCAGTAATTACAGAAGCTTCCCAAAATCCTACTACAAGTATTTCAGGAGGTCAAAATCTGAAGGATTACTTATCCAACTCAGTCACAAGTATCAAGAAAGAGCTTATGGATGTGACTACAGAGCAAGTACAGACATTGAAGGTGAATACCGCTAATCTATCTAATCCTACAGGAGCTGGGAGAGATGTGATGCATTTTAATACATGGTGCGGAAAGTGCCATCAAGAGGACATTCAGCCACCACTGAATGTACCCGAAAACCAACCATTCCTGGAGCCTTCGGTTTCTACTATTTGAGAAAGAACCATACATAGGATATTTGCTCTCTGAAAGAGATGCACGAACGAAGACAAAAAGATGAAAATGCAAGATTCAACTTACTAGAATCCAAAATGACAACACATGACATTGGACCAAAGTCTAGGGAGTTTGGTCCTAATTTTGGTCCAAGGAGGTTTCCCTCTCAAAGTTACAGAGGATGATAGTCTAGCGGTGGTCAGAGATCAGAGGTGGAATGTTACAGATGTGGAGAAAAGGGTCACATCTCCCCAAATTGTCCAAACCCTAGAAGATCTATGGATTACAAGCCCTTATGCAACAGATGCAAAGAAGAAGGCCACACTGCAAAGGACTGTCCAAGTCCAGCCCCTGTAAAGGCCAATGCCACTAATAGCCAACAAAAGGCACAAGAGCCTGCCTCCAATTTGGTAGAGTTAGAAGTTGCCGCTATCACGTGTGCCAAGAAGAAGGAACTAGTTGTCTAGAAAGAGAACAAATCCCCTACCAAGACTATGAAGTTCAATCTATAAACAGAGGGACAGAGCAGTACAGGACAGAACAATGCAGTATAGAGCACTGCAGTGCCACAGAGAGTCACAAAGACAGTCCCAAAAACAGGACCAAAGGTCCAGGAGATAGACAATACAAAAGCACCTCCAGAAACAGAGGAAGTGTCGATGCTGCCATTGCTAGAAGAAAAAGGAAATATGAAAATGGGTATAGCCCCATTGCCCAGCAGGCTAGAGAAGCTAGTGGATCCGATCAAAGAGTATGACTTGGTCAAAGACCTACACACCTTTAAACCAAACCTAACTTTCCGATAGTTGTTTGCTGATACTATCTCCCAATTGTTGAAAAAGATTCAAAAGCATCTTGACAAGAAGATGCGAACTAAGGATTGCTCCTTCAACAGTGACCAGGACTAATAAGGCCCCAGAGCCTGTAAAGGAAGTAGATGTGGCTAACGCCTTCCTAGATCCTGGAACTCTAGCGATTAGTATATGGATAGAAGGATGATTTATTTTAGATGCATTGATTGATCGAGGCTCATCAGTAAACATAATGACGGATGTGACAATGAAGGACTTAGGTTTGCAAGGAATTCAACCTACACAGTGGCTTATTAGATTGGTAGATCAGAGTAGAATCAAGTCGTTGGGCATCCTCCCATACGTAAAAACAACCTTTGCAGGAAGAGACTATTGGCTGACATATTTGGCGGTCAAACCAAAATCTTATGGGACCTCATACCCTCTGCTTTTGGGAAGACCTTGGCTTTTTGAAGCAAGAGTCAGGACAGACTAGTTCAAAGGAACCCTAACCCTAGATAGAGGACCCCGTAAAGTGGTGTTGAGATTATATGGATCCCAAAAAGGCAATGGATCTACCTCCATCAAAGTCTTATCAGACTCCTCCAATGAAGGTAGTTACAGATGGTACATCAAGAGACGAAGAGGCTGTTAAACATATCTTTCCCAAGACCTAACAGTGGGCACTGTAAACCAACTCCCAAAAGATGCAAAGTCCTTGTCAGTGGGTGAATACTTCCTGCTTGAATGAGGAACGACCTCCAAAACTACCTGTGACAGTGAGATAGAGGCATAGGTGTACTGCTCTCCCTGCTACATGGCCGAAGCAGAGCCAAAGACAAAGGAAAAAGATGAAGCAAAGAACCTGTTCTTCTCTTATAAAGCTCCTACAGAGACAAAGATGGAGTCCAAAGAGTATGGAGATGATACTGAAGAAGACGGTTATGAAAATGAGATGGAAGAATCTATCCCACCCAAAGAGGACACATATGAAGAGGACATCCCGGAAGCCTCAGAAGTAGAAGATCCAATGCTATTGGATAGAATGGCGATGGTACCGTTTGGTCTAGTAAATGGATCCTCTCATATTCAAAATCTTTATAAGAAATGGATTAAGAAGAATAGGCTATCCTTTAGAAGTGGCTCTTGTCACCCTCAACCACTCTTGCCAAAGAAAGATGATGATGATGCCCCTTGCCAACAAGCACCAGTCTCACGGCTCCAACATACATCAGAGAGTCCCTGCTATGTGACGTTTTTGGATGCGTCCTTAGAAGATCAATCCTCGATCCCAGAGGTAAATAATTTCCAAACCAAACCCGAAATGGCCCTAATCCCATTTCAACATCTCAAGGAGAAATCCAAGTCTCCACCAAATGAAGAAGTTGGTTCTAGTGGAACATCAGACGATGACACTACTCCCTTGAAAGAGTCAAACCTCTATCCAAAAGCAATCCATGGGACATTTATCCGCGAAGTGGAAGGTGAAAGGCAAGTGACATTCTTGGATACTGACGGTACTGAACATCACCTGAAAGTGGATCTCAATCTTCTAGAAGAAGAACTAGTGGTCCGGCGAGACCTACTAAAGGAGAACTTAGACGTGTCTCCTTGGTCGTACAAAGACGTAAAGGGGATTGATCCCACAGTATGCTAACATCACATTGACCTAGAGCTTGATGCCAAACCTGTGAGGCAGAGACAAAGGTGTATGAATCCTAATTATTCAACTCTAGTGAAGGTCGAATTATTGAAGCTTCTTGAAGCCGAGTTCATTTATCCCGTGGCTAACAGTGAATGGGTTCCGCCCATTGTAGTAGTACCCAGGACTTTTGAAAGTTGAACTCGAAGACAAAGAAGGATCATTTTCCTATCCCTTTCATAGACCAACTATTGGACACAATGGCACGCCATGAGCTATATTCCCTCTTGGATGGATTTAGCAGATATAATCAAGTCCAAATCGCAGAAGATGACCTATCCAAAAAAACCTTCACCACAGAATGGGAAACCTATGCCTATAGAGTGGTGCCGTTTGGGCTCTGTAATGCTCTTGCCACCTTCCAACGAGTAATGATGGCTGTCTTCTAGAATCATCTGCATGATTTCATTGAGGTGTATCTTGATGACTTCTGTGTCTATAGCTTAATCCGTAAGCATTGGGGACACCTAGAGCAATGTTTTGACGGATGCCGAGAGTATGGGATTTCTCTCAACCCCGACAAATGTGTCTTTGGCGCCTCATCAGGAGTTCTTCTGGGCCATATTCTCTCTGCACGAGGGATTGCAATAGACCCGACGAAGATTGAGAAGATTTCCACCTTGATAGCACCAACAAACCTCAAGCAACTAAGAGGATTTCTTGGCCATGTGGACTACTACAGAAGATTTATTGCACATTTTGCAACCAAGGCAGCCCCTATGCACAAGCTTCTAAGTAAAGATGTGGATTTCCTTTGGACTGATGATTGTGAAGAAGCCTTTAATACCCTAAAATAGTGCCTTATCCAAGCACCTATCTTGCAGCCTCCTGAGTGGGCGAAGGAGTTTCATGTGCACACACATGCATCAACTATTGAAGGGCTAGGTGCTGTCCTATGTCAAGAGAGTCCCTCTAAATTAGATCAACCAATATATTATGCAAGCCAAAAGGTCACTGATAGAGAGAAAAATTACATAGTGACAGAGCTCGAGTGCTTAGCAATGGTGTTTGCACTGGAGAAGTTTCGACACTATCTAGTGTCCATGCATTTTAAGTTCTATGTGGATCATGAAGCCATGTCTTTCCTAATGAACAAAGTAGATTTCAAAGGACGACTGATGAGATGGTTGCTCCTATTCCAAGAGTTCGATTTTGAAGTGGTCACTAAGCCTGGCCATTCCCATATCCTAGCCGATCATCTGTCACAGATCCCTCAAACTGCAAAAGAGGAACAGGATGATCCAGACCTTCATGATGCTTCCTTGTTTCTAGTTGAAACAGTTACTCCATGGTATGCAGACATAGCCAACCTTTTGGCAAGTCAATAGTATCCTCATGGCATCCCAAGCCATGAGAAGAAGAAGCTTCTGCTAGAATCAACTCCCTACATCTTGCTAGGCGGTGCACTCTATAAGAGAGGCAAAGATGAAGTGTTGGGAAGATGTGTTGTAGGAGATGAAATTGGCATAGTCTTGAAAGCATGCCATGACGAACCATGTGGTGGACACTTCACACGAGAAGCAACAACTAGAAAGGCTCTATTAGCAAGATACTGGTGGCCGACCCTCCACAAGGATGCATATGACTACTACAAGAGATGCGATGCTTATCAACGAATGGGGAAACCCACCAAAACAAGTGCCATGCCACTGCAACCTATTCTTCCCCTAAAGCCATTCGAGAAGTGGGGGATTGATTTCATGGGACCCATTGATCCACCCACTAGACGGAAGCAGAACAGATACATCTTGGTATGTACGGATTATGTCACAAAGTGGTGTGAAGCTAAATCTCTGAAGTGGGATGATGGTAACAGCATAGCCCTGTTTATGTACAAAAATATTATCACATGTTTTGGCAATCCCCTCGAGTTGGTAAGTAACAGAGAAACTCATTTCCTTAACAAGATCATGGAAGAGTTGACGGAACTGTATAAGATCCACCATCGCAAATCCACTCCCTACTACCCTAGAGCCAACGGCCAAGTTGAAGTCACCAATCACATCCTCTGCTCGATCCTGGCAAGGACGATTGCCCCATATCGTAGCGACTAGGATGATCGACTTAGAGAGGCCCTTTGGGCATATAGAACCTTCCATAAGGCTGCTACAGGACAAACCCCTTTCCAATTGGTGTGTGGTATAGAAGCTATTTTCGCGGTTGAACTGGAATTGCCCTCTTTGCGAGTGGTAGTTAAAGAATGCTTGGAAGATGATCAATCACTTCAATGCCGCCTCTTGCACTTAGAATGTTTGGATGAGATTCGGTAGATTGCCCCACAGTGCATGGAACCCACTCAATCGCAACACAAGGCCTATCATGACAATTTAATCAAGCATAAGGAGTTCAAAGAAGGTGATCTTATCCTGGCCTATGATCTAAGATTTGGCAAGTTTCCTGGCAAGCTTCAACAACAATGGATGGGTCCTTACAAGGTACTTGTTGTCAACCCAAATGGCTCTGTTCAAGTGCAAGCTGTTGATGCTTCTGAGGATCCCTTTCTGATAAATGGCTATTGCTTGAAGAAGTACTTCCCTCCCTGAGGATCTTGACAATCACAGTCGACCCACCCTTTCCCTTTTGGGCATCGCACTGTCCTTCTCTTTGTGCTCCTGATAGCCCTAATGATCTTCCTCATGAGGCAATCTCATTCTACTAGCCCCTCACAAATACCTCTCAACCCTACCTTGTTCTCTTCTTGTTTGATCCAACAATGGTGGCGAGGTTGGTCCTGACATATGGTATTTCTACCATTCTCTTTATTAATTAAAGAAAAAAAGAAAAAAAATTAAAATAAATAAATAACAAAACAAACAAACAGTTATGGGAGAAAAGGAAGAAATTATGTGTCATAGCAGGTCTCATTCCAAGAAAAAATAGAAACACCCTTGGGCGGGAAGCTGGCTGTGGAAAAGGTGGTAACACCCCGCAGACCAGAATCGCGAAATCACTAGCCAAACTTTTCAAGATGTACTTTCAAAGCCATCTCCCTTGGTCTCTGTAACTTCATCAGCCCATCTTACCCCTACAACAAACGACATCTTCTACCAACAATCGAAGTATCAGACGTGTTGGCTGCCTCCCTGGGTACTCCTCATCTTCAACACCCTGATGCTAGCAACAGACAATGCCATCTTCATCGACAACCCCTTGAGCGATGAGAGCTTTCATCCTAACCGGATGGGGATGTGAGTATGGGCTGCCCTCTGTATTTATCAAATGCGAGTGAGACAGAGGGTGAAATGAGTGACAAGCCCTTGCTCTTTATATTCAACAGAGAGGTGCGATGTGTGAATGGAGTGTTGCATGCACAGGTTGGGCCTCTCAATGCACAACACATGATCTGTTCCTGGGCACTGCACTATAAGGATCCCTGGCCTTCCTTCTTGCACTGTATGTCGGCACAAGGCGGGATGCATAGTTGCACCATCAAATGTGCACAAGAAGGCATACAACCTCTGCACAAGTGATGGCAAGGATTACATCAATGGGTTTTAGGAATGGATTTCTCTCCTGTATCTATCAACATAGCATGAGACAGGGGGGGGTTGAGTGTGACTGGTGTTTCCTCAATCAATTATCGAGCGGTGAGGATTGAGGAACGTTACGACACTTGGAGTCAGGTATGTTCTCATTTCCCTATGCATACACAGGATGGGTCTCTGCCATCAGCACAGGACATGTCACTCTGTTCTATACACTGTACTACAAGGCTCCGTGGCCTTCTTGCTTGCACCTATGCCAGACGGGGTTGGACGCACTGATGCACCATCAACTGTGCACCCTAGCATACTCCCTCTACATCATTCCCTTATTGATTCCTAAATTAGGTGTGAGATCTAGGTTTCCCTCAATATTCACTTGCGTGATGTAAGTTATGGGGCAAGTGACTGTTCTCTCATCCCATATGAGTGCCCGTGAGTTGAGTGATTATCCTTCGTCAACGACACCTATCCCGACGGGCTTTATCAACCAACCACCTCCCTGGGTGCTGTTGCATGGTCCCTGCCATGCTAGCTGAACCTTGGAGCGAGCCGTGGTACCTCCTGCAGCTGACTCCAACCCTCTGTAGCAGTGACAGTTCCTTCGACCATATGCGAAACGGGCCAAGTTTTTCTAACCCTACCCTTATGATTGCAAGTGTATGTTATATGTTAAGTGTGGGGACATCAGAGTCCAGTCGGTTGACGAGTCCTAGGCTATGTTGATGCATCTAACCCTGTTCGTTAAGGTTTTAAGTGTGGGGACGCGTCCCTATGCGTCTATGATGCATACCCCTTGCATATGCCTCATTTTAATCCTGCATGTATGCCATGACCCGATTTTACCCTGATGGGGTCCTTTCCCCACCCACCCGTCCATGTTTACCCCACCCTTGGGGCCGTTCCTTCTCTTTTTTCCTTTATCCCTTGTTGTGATGTTTTTCCATGTGTACGCATTCTACGTTCACCAAACTCCCAATCCAACCTTATAGCCATGTTTGTCCCTTCAACTGACACACTTTTCCTTTTTATATCCCCCTATTTTGATTTACTGTTTTGCGTTATTAATTTTTGAAACTTTTCTCGCCCAATTGGATGTATTTCCATGCGAACGTATCCTTATCACTTTGGATCAGTGATCTAACATACCAGTTCTCTCCTACGCCGTCCCTCAGACATTTTTCCTTCTACCCACCTATCATTTTGACATACGGTTTGTCCATAATTAATTTTTGGGTGATTTCGTGCCTTTTTCGCGTATGTTTTTTATATTTTTCCATGTGAACATGGCCTATTTTCCTCCGACTTTACTTCTGACTGGATAGCCTTGTCCGGCCACCCTTTTTTCCCAATTCTCCTTTTTCTTTGCCCTATTTCGACCTCTCAATCTTTTTTAATTAATTTTTATTGGTATTTTTTAGCTCCATTTTATTGTTTTTTCCATGTGAACGCCTCCTAATCTCATCCAAATTGAAATTTAATGTAACAACCCTGACGATTCTATATGTCATGACATTTTTTCCCTTTTTTGCCCTCCCTTTCGGTGCACGAATCATTTCGTATTTATTTTTGAAACCCATTTTAGATACGATTTTTGGGTTTCTTCCATGCGACCGGGGTTTCTTTTGCTCGGCCTTATGTTCTAATGAGATAGGCTTGTCAGGCACAATTTTCTACACATTTTTCCTTCCTCCCTCACATCCTTTCGTCTAATGGATTTTTTAATATTAATTCTCATATGTGTTTTCATGGTCGATTTTTGCCCTTTTCGCATGTGAACCCCTCCTTATTCCCTTGGATATGTGTTTTAATGTGCCCCCCTGTCAGTTCCCTTCCCTCGGACATTTTTCCTTTTTACTGTCCTTCATTCCGATGATCAAATCTTTTTTTATTAATTTCTATCTCACGTATCGAGGTTGATTTTTGGGTTTTTTCCATGTGACTAGGTCTTATCCCTCTCTCCCTCTAACTCTCCTCCCCCTCGCCATCACCTCTCGTCACCCTCCTCCAACCCCCACCTCCCTGCGATGACTGCCTGCCAACCTCTTCTCTTTTCCTTTTTCTTTTTGACAGAAATAAACAACCAAAGCCATACATTTTTTTCCCCCTTTCTCTTCCTTTTAAAAAAAAAAACAAAAAAACAAAACCAAACCCACCCTCCACAAGTCCCCCATTTCCCACCACAGCTCCTTTCCTCAACCCGCACCACTTTCCCTCGTCCCGCCGTGTGCCTTCACCCTACGCGTGTGCATGCATAGTGCTTCGTGTGTGTGCCTGCATGGCCGTGCTTGCGGGATCGTCGTGGCTGGTCCCACGCAGTCGTGCGTGTGTGGCCGATGTGTCTGTGGTCTTTGTGTGTGTTTCCGTGTGGGGATGCGCGCCCGATTTGTTCGTGTAGTGGGGTGTTTAGCAGCCATTCATATGCTATCATTAGCAGCCATTCATATGCTATCATTAGCAGCCATTCATATGCAGTCATTAGCAGCCATTTGTATGCAATCACGGGTACTTCCCATCCCAAACACCCTAAAAACACATAAAACATTCATAAATTCATTAAAATTCAATTAAACTCATTAAAAATTGCAAAAAAAATCTTGAAAAATCTCCAATATTTTTGCAAACTATTGAAACATTTTAAAAGTGAAAATTAAAAAATAAAATAAAATTAAAAAATTCATCATTCTTTAAAAAAAAAGCAAAAATGGATAAATTTCATTAATAATTAATAACAAAGTCGATATAATTTTTGAAAAAATCCAAAAAATTCCATAAACTCCCTTGTACATTTTGAAAATATTTTCCCAATTGCAAATTCTTCCTAATTGGCAAAAGTATTATTTGAAGACACAACCCTCATTTTTTGCCAAAATTCATTTTATATCCCAAAAATGAGTTGAACAATGTGAATTAAATTTGATTACCTTTTTGACACTTGATGCTCATGATTGGTTGCTGAAATTTCATGTTCACATCCTTTTTATATTAAAAAAACACCAAAAATACTATTTAAAAAACAAAAACAAAACAAAACACAACCACAAACTTTCTGCCCATTAATATTTGAAACCTGATCTATTTTCCCATTTGGATTGATGTTTCCATACACATCAATGTGAAATCCCACATTGCTCTTCCTTTTGTGTTACGAATGTTTGTCCTTTAAAAAAAAAAAGGAAAAGAAAACCCAAGCCATAACAATAAAACCCAACCAAAACAAAATCCCAACATATCCATCATTTTATTTTATTTTGGTTATGCGTAACATTTGTTTCATTATTTGTTTTGGTCAATGTGTTAGTTTTTTTTCTCGTTTTTCTGTACGAGAGGACGACTAGTTTTAGTCGACCTTTTGTCCATTGAGTGGAATATTTGTGGATTGCGCCCTTCCTTTTTCGAGAACATGGTATCAGACTTTGCAGACAGACCCACACATTGCCAGGTTTTTTTTCTTTTTCCCTCTCTCACATTACACCATAACACATATTTCATTGTAATAAAAATCAACTAACCGTTGCACACACCAAATTAACAGGATGCACATCATAACATTGTAAATAAAATGAACCAGATGTTAATTGTAAAAGGAACCCCACCGTTGCATGAGCACTTTGGCAGAATAACCCACCTAATTTTCTAAAAATTAATTCACAAGTGCACGTGCACATGCATTATAGACACATTAAATTGTAATTAAAATAAATCCCCCGAAGTCATGCATACATGCACTCAAGTGCCACACATCATGTAATTGTAACAATGAATTGCATCAGTAGAGACCAAGTCAAGTCAAGTTGTGTCAAGTTTAAGAGGGGCTAGGCTACGCTTCCGACTCAACATGCATTAACGGATTGAATATAATGAACTGTGCTTAATTGATCATCTAATCAAAATGAGTCGTTAGTTTCACCCATCCACTTCACCGCACTGTAGGATGTTGAACGTTACGTGGGATTTGGGATTATCAGTCTGACATTGGTCTGATTGGTGCTCATTATATTTTAAGTCAGAGTCTTTGGTTCAGTTATGATTTTTTGAGTCAGTGTCTGGGATATGGCATGGTTGAGTTTTGTTCTTTTTGAGTGCCTGATACAGGGTCTCGGGTGCATGCTTGTTGCATAGCATGAAGCTTTCGTTTGCATATGTGCATAGGTTATGTCAAATTTTTCATAGGATGTGGTTTGCTTGGGGTGGTTTGGTTCAGTTAGTCTTGTCCTCAGTCTATTTTCTATCGTGGTCTAAGTGGTGGCTTTGTTTGTGGGGTTTGTAGGTTTGCTCTTTGTCTTCCTAGTTTTGTGTGTGTGGGTTTTTGCTATAGTCTGAATGGCACCTACTTCTACCCCTCCGATTGTGGTACAACATGTTCCCGTAGTCCATGATTATTCCCTCCTTTTAGAGGTGGATTGCATCCGACGTGCAAGCCTCCGACCATTTGTTTCCCTCACATTGCTGTATGTGGAAGAGAAACTTTGTTACTCCTTCTTGGCTTCTTATAAAAACCAGTCTGTTTATCTGTAGCTAATATCAGTGAAGCACTGTGCTTGCCCATTTCTGCTTCATTTGTGCTCAGCGATAACCATTTTCTCACTACTGAAGAGGTTGTTACGCTGATGAAGAAGGAAACTTCTACCCCCTTGCTCCGTAACTAGCTTATAAGCAGTTCAGGGGTATCTATTGCCCATATCTCTTCCCCCATATGGAAGCAGCTATGTCACTTCATTCAAGACCGATTTATGTCGAGCAAGTCTGTATCCAAGTATTTTTCCAAAGGACTGTTCACAACTTCTGTGAAGATTCTAGAGGGTGCTCTCTTTATGTGTGTGATTAATCGACACCAGCTGGATATAGCTGTACATGTGCGTGACATTAATAAGTTGGGACCTAACCATAGTTAGATGATGGTTAGTGAAACCTAGTGTAATACTCTCTCTTTCAGTTATATCAGTCGGATGATGGAATAGTGAAGAAGAAGATGAGCTGAAGCTCATGATTTTGCACCCTCTTTGTCTCTTCCTCTCTTCCAATATGGTATCAGAGCTATGCTAGGTGGGCTCTCTAGAGAAAAAGGCAGTGAAGACAACTTGAAGAAAGTGAAGATTTAGGGTTCTTTGAAGACAGGTAGGAGGTTGCCATTATTTCTTAAAAGGTATGCATTGAGACATTGAGTTTGCCATTGCTCAAGCATTGTTTTGTGGCTTGTCTGGGAGTGCATCATATGCATCCATGCATGATGCCAACATGTCATACATTTAGTTCCCAATAAGAACCATCCAAATATCATCCCAAACGATGTTTGTATGACCCAAAATGCATCAAAACACGGGTCTAAAATCGATAATTTTTCCTGTAATTTTCCTGCAGGAAGATGCAAAGGACTACATAGAATTCTGGAATCCCATTCCACCCAAGGAACCTTTTCGAGTTTCCTTAGGGATAAACTATACAATACAAGGGAACACATGCATGAATTACTGGCATCCGAAAAGTCCGAGATAGCAAAGGAAGATACTTTTACGTCAGTTGACTAGATTCTTGAGCCTTTGGAGCTGTGCTATCGATCACTTTGTGCAACCAGTGGATAAGTCAATTTCAGATGATAGTCTTCTTGATTTCATGTGTTAGGTTTCATGCTTTGGTTTAAACATGGTGAAGCTAGATATTTGTCAAGAGTCTGATATGCACACATATGTGATTGATGCCATCAACACATACATGGGCATGGGTTCATATAAAGAATGGTCAGAAGAGAAGCGACAGGAGTGGTTGTTGTCAGAATTGAGAGGGAAACACCCTCTATTTGGCACTAATTTTCCAAAAACTGATGAGATGTGTGATGTCCTGGAGACATTTCATGTTATATCAGAGTTGTCGCCAGACTCCTTTGGTGCATACATTATTTCCATGGCTATGACTCCGTCTAATGTTTTAGTAGTGGAGCTACTTCAACGAGAATGAAAAGTTGCTCACCCATTAAGATTTGTTCCCTTATTTGAGAATCTTGCAGACCTACACTCAGCACTTGTTGCATTGTCACACTTGTTTTCCATCAATTGGCACAAAAATTTCATAGATGGCAAGCACAAAGTTATGATTGGCTATTCAAATTCAGGTAAGGATGTTGAAGAAGATGAACAACAATAGAAAATTATTGAACATGCTCTAATACCAACTGGAAAAATAGGGCAAGAGATGCGCAATGAAGAGTGGACGACATGGGATATGGAGGCTCAACCATTTTTCATGTTCACCTTCATCTTTCTCTTCATTCTTCCATTCTCCTAGTCTACTACAAGTGGTATCCTCAAAGTGATAGATACCCTCAACTTAAGGACACTTTACATATGCTTCTACTTTGGATACATACAACCATAGGATATGACTTAGGATATGTTATATTTATCAACACTCATGAGACGTTGATAAGTAGAGATGTTGTCTTTGATGAGCTAGCTTCTGGGTATGGGAATCCAGTTGCAGTGGCTACTACTGATGGACTAGCCAGCACTAGTAATGCTAAAAATACCCCTGTAGTTAGTACATCTATGAGTGGCCTGATAGGTGATGTGTTGTTAACCCCAAATTGAGGAGATGGCGGAAAAATGAAGAAAAAAAGTTTAAAAAACATGGAAAAAGAGCAAAGACACGCATGTGACTTCCAAAAAGCACAATTTTAAATGAAGGGTGCCTCAAAAAACTCGAAAATCTTGTAAAAGAGCGCCAGGCTCCCTCCTATGCCATTTGTAAAATACTAGATGGGTGTACGCTAGAGGCATAAGACTAGAAGATGGAAATGGAAAAAAGACCTTGCCACAAGGGCCGGTCATGTAAAAAAGGGGATGGGTGCCCATGGGATTTTAGGGTTTGTATACATAAAGTTCAAAAAGTGAATGAGAGCTCATTCTTTGGTGTGTGGCAACAAGAGTCTTCTTCTTCTTCTCTTCTCCTCATCTTCTTGCTTGTGTGTGCTCTTGAGAGAGGGAGTGTGAGAATGTGAGGGAGTGAGTGTGTGAGAGTGAGGGATCAAAAGGGTGAAGCTCTTCACGATCTCCTCTTCTCTTCTCTTCTGTTTACTTGCGCGCGTGGCTATGGAGGATGGAGCTTGGAGATGGAGGAAGCTTGAGGATGCTTGAGCTCGCATCTAGGATCGTGGAGCTACCGGGGTGTGAGAGAGAGGAGGAAACTCGTATCGGCATCAAGGTAAGCTCACTACACTCATAGGATTGACGGTGCATCGGCTAGGTGAGAGACAGCCATTAGAGCTCACTTGAAACGCTTGAAGCAATAAGTGGTCCATGGGACTTGGTGGTCGAGCGAAGGCTCCCACATTTTGGTTCCATTGTCGGGACCAACGGATTCAAGCTTGAGCACTTGCGCACCTCATATCGGGCATCGAAGTAAGGGATTCATCCCTGAAACAGAGCTTGAGATAGATAGGAAGTTTGGGTGTTTTTGATCTTCAAAACAAGTAAGTATTTTGGTATATTTTATTTGTTGATGATTGGGAAACATGGAGAAAGTAGTTCAGTTCTTTGCTTTCGATTCTTGTTGCATTTAGAATAGGTTAGGATTAGGAAATCACACCAGAGAAGGGTAGGGTTTACTGTTGCAAAGCAGGGAAAAAATCATGCAAAACTTGGCAAAAAGCTCACTTGTGATGCCTAAGATCGGGAAGTGAGTGATTGGGGGCATTAACACCATACCTAGGAAGGGGCATAAGAGCCAAGAGGCCAAGGTAGAGCTCATTTGTGACCATTTCAGTGAGAGAGAGAGAGAGAGAGAGAGAGAGAGACAGAGAGAGAGCTACCGCCCGATTCGATCCGATTACACCATTGACGATCCCACCGCTCTATCCAGGTATATGAATCCCTTCCCCTATCCCCCTAGATAGGATTTGGAGGTTTGTGCTTGGTACGATTGAGTAAATCACAAGAAATGATCGAAATCAAACTCTTGCTATCGACGTGCGTCGCGCTTGGCCCATTCGAACGGTCACTTCTGGGCCAAGTCCCAGAATCGGCCCTCGGCCCTATTTCGCTCGGTCCACTCGGCCTGAAACCCTAATCGGCCCTCGGATAGACCTACTCGGCCCGTCCGAGTAGACCATTCGGACCATCGACCAATTCGGCCCTCTGCCACATGTCAAACTTGACCCTCCGCCCAATTGCCTCAGCCCGTCCAAGTGACCCTGTCCGAGTGACCCCGTCCGAGCCAATCTCTCCGAGCACCTTCGTCTGAGTCCGTGCTGTCCAAGTTCCAAATTTGGCCCTCGGCCCATGCGCTTTGGCTCGTCCGAGTGAACAACTCGGACCCTGCAATTCGGACTAGCAGGGTTGAGTGAAAATTTCTATCAAATTCTCAGAAATTTGACCTGACCCGACTGAAGCCCTTCGAACACTTAGAAGTCGATTCTTGCACTTGGAATAGACAGAATTAGGAAACAGTCGCTTTGCTTGAAGTAGGCATCAACGAGGCCCAGAGACCTAGACGCAAAGCGCTGAACAGTTAAAACTTTATTGGCCAAGAATAAACAAGGCAATACATTAGAGAAACCTTGAACCCTGTCAAGGCGGCCAGAAAATTGACCAACAAGCCTATCAGGCCCAGAACAAGCGAGAGTGCGTAAGACACTTTGAGGTTGCTTGATGCACCCCCCTTGAATTTCTGCACTTGAATGCACTAAAAGAAATTGAAAGCCTAGTTGAGCACAAGTGCACTAAGGGCAACACGCATGCTGAGTGACCATAAATTGAGGATTGTATTCAATAACTGAAAGAACTCACTCAGATAAACCACTCAAGGAACCCACCAATAGGAGAGGACCCAAGACGTAGACAAACCATCAACGCGCAAGGTAGGACCAAGCAGGTGGCGTCAACAATGTGGGTCTCACAAATCCACTCACCCTAATCAACAGCTTGGCGAAACATGACAATGCGACTATGGCAAAAGAAGTCTCAGACCATAGGTCTAATGAGGAACTTGACTTGAACGTATTTCCGAAGGCTATTCAGCAATTAGTTAGTGGCTACGATGTGTTGAGATATCGAGCTCCACTTGTGATATGCCAGGGTGACCGTTGTGCATTTATGTCACCGACTTGTTAGCTGTAGATGCGGTTGGTACACCGCCCATGAATAATAGCTAGATGACAACTATCCTTATCTACTCTAGTTCGTGGCTCAATTAGTATGCCACCTTAGTTATTTGAGTTTGGTTTGAGACCCATATATAGGGTTCTTCTATTTCTCTGTATGAGAGTTCTTTTTGGCTTACACAACTAAGAAGAGGAAATCTGTTTTCAGCCTCCACCTTTGTGTGTATTCCCCCATTGTGTAAGTGAAAATGCTACAAGTGAGACTCCTTCCTTCTCTCCCATAATCTTGACATGGTATCAGAGCCTGGTTCGTGGTAAGGAGCTCAAGAAAGCAAACCAAGTTCGTGGTGTTTTGGTAAGAGGACCAGTGTTGCTTTCACTTTTCGAGGTTGGGAGCAAGTCTCTGCAGGTAGCACAACCGAAAAGTGCTGCTTTCATTTTTCGAGGTTGAGAGTAAGTCTTTGCAGAAGGTAGCACAGCTGGAAAGTGCAAGAGTGCATTGTCTCAGATTGAGACGCCCTTCACGGTGTAGCAAGAGGGCAGTATATGCTACGGGATTGGGCTTTAGCCCTTGGTTGCCCTGTTTTTTTGATTTGAGGCCATTTCGGGGCCTGTTTTGGAGGCAGAAGTTTTCCGCACGCACTCAAAAAAAGGCCCTGGTTTTTACTGTGCAACCACTATTCTACAGGTCGGTGAAAAGTTACCATAGAAATTGCATCGTAGCCTGTGCGCAGAGACATTGGGAGTTACAGAATCATCCTTGTTGCCTGTTGATGCAAAATCATCACTAGGAAGTGACTGTGTGGACAAATACCACTTTCCTCAGTTTTGCAGATTTGCCCTTGTGAGGCTAAAGCTGTGTTTTTTGCAGTGTCAGAATTTTTTGCAGTGTTCTGTAATGGCGTCTGATTCTCTTTCACAGATTGTCACTGAAAAGCTTGACAAGAACAATTTCCAAGCATGGAAGTTTAGAATGACGAATTTCCTTATGGGAAAAGGATATTGGGAATTTGTTGCAGGAAATGAAGAAGAACCAGTTCTTCCTGATGTTCCCAATCAATAGCAAATGTAGGCATTTAAAGGATGGCATGAGAGAGCCAGAAAAGTTATGTATTGGCTGTCTATCAGTATTTCAGACTCTATGATTGTGCATATTCAGGATGCAAGTACGCCAAAGGAGGCATGGGATACTTTGTCCAAAATGTATAGCACAAATACGCAATCCAGGAAAATGCAGCTCAAGCAAGAGTTGCACAATGTACAAAGAGAAAGTATGAGCATCAATGACTACCACATGAAGGTGAAGAAGATTGCACATGCACTTGCTTCCATTGGGTCGCCAGTGGAAGATGTTGATTTAGTTTCTGTGACCTTGAATGGTCTAGGAAAGGATTATTCACAGTTCCAAACATCCATTTCCGTCCGTGAAAGATTTCCTGATTTTGAGGAGTTGATTGCTCTTCTAATTTCTGAGGAGCAGAGAAATGGTGGTGCATCTTCTTCAGGAGGAACTTCAAAATAAACTGTCTTCTACTCAAATGCTGGAAGAGGTAGAGGCAGAGGTAGAGGAGGCCGATATGGAGGCCGTGGTAGAAATCAGAATATGCAGCAAACTCAAGAAAACCAGTCCTATGGAGGAGGACGTGGTAACTCTAGAGGCAAGGGGAGCCAAAGAGGTCGTGGTGGATGGCAAAGAGGCCAAAATGCAAACAGCAATGTTGAATGCTACTACTATGGTAAAATGGATCATATGGCTAAAGATTGCTATAAAAAGCAGAATGACATCATGAATGGAAAATTGCAACAAGGGAATTATGCATCTTCTAGTAGATAGGGTGATGACCGGAATGAGCATTTGTTTATGGTGCAGCGCATGAACAATTTTGTGATAAGTGCAGAAGAAAGCAACGAAGTGTGGTATGTTGACTCAGGTGCATCAAACCACATGACAGGTCATGCAGAATGGATGCAGGATGCAAGGAAAATGGAAAAACTAGGATTTGTGGAGACTGGTGATGATACTGCACATCCTATTGTGCAGATTGGAAAAAATCCTTTGTCTATGCAGGATGGAAAAAAGAAATACCTGTCAAATGTATTTCATGTCCCGAATATCACTAAGAATCTGATTTCTGTTGGTCAAATGGTTGAGCAGGGCTTGCAGGTCAGATTTAATCCTCATGGATGCTTTGTTGAGGATATGAAAAATAAAGGTCGCTTGATAGCAAAAGGAAAGAAGAAGGGCAGAATGTTTATGTTGGATGCAAACATGCCTGAATTGAGTGCAGCAATGTTTGCACATGGGACCGATGTAGTTGCAGATATTGATATTTTGCATAAACGCATTGGTCATGTTAATGTACAGTGACTTAAATCAATGCAAGCCCAAAATATTGTTGCAGGATTGCCTAAATTCAAGGTTGCAGAAATGCATAAGGTATGTGAAGCCTGTCAATTTGGAAAACAGGCAAGGAAACCATTTCCTAGACATGTTCAAGAGAGTAAGAAGCCATTGGAATTAATCCACTCTGATGTGTGGACTACTAAAGCTGCATTTATTGGAGGCTGTCATTATTTTGTCACTTTTATTGATGACTATAGTAGAAAAGTTTGGGTGTATTTTATGAAAAAGAAAAGTGAAGTTTTTGGGCATTTCAAAACTCTTAAAGCTATGGTTGAAAAAGAAACAGGCCTGCAAATAAAATGCCTAAGGTCAGATGTGTCAAGATTGTGGGAGAGAAGGAAGGAGTCTCACTTGTAGCTTTCTTGCTTGCACAATGGGGGAATACACACAAGGGTGGAGGCTGAAAACAGTTTTCCTCTTCTTAGTTGTGTAAGCCAAAAGAACTCTAGTACAAAGAAATAGAAGAACCCTATATATGGTTCTCAAACCAAACTCAACTAACTAAGGTGGCATACTAACCAAGCCATGAACTAGAGTAGATAAGGATAGCTATCATGTAGCTATTATTCATGGGCGGTATACCAACCGCATCTGCAACTAACACGTCGGTGACATAAATGCACAACGGTCACCCTGGCATATCACGAGTGGAGCTCGATATCTCAACACTCCCCCTCGAGCTCAATCCCAATTCCTGCACACCAAGCAGGTCTCTGAACTTGCGCAGCTTCTCTGCACCCAATGCCTTCGTAAATATGTCAGCTACCTGATCCTCTGTGCTGACATAAACTAGATCAATAAGACCTAGTAAAACCCTCTCTCGCACATAGTGATAATGCACCTCAATGTGCTTTGTTCTAGCATGATAGATTGGGTTATTTGCCAAGTGTATACTACTCATGTTATCACAATAAATGACAACTGGCCCATTTGAAGACTGATGCATATCATAAAGTAGCTTATGCAACCAAGCTACCTCACATGCAGCCATTGTTGCACCCCTGTACTCAGCCTCTGTGCTCGACAAGGCAACTGTAGGCTGTTTCTTGCTGCTCCAAGTGACTGCAGCACTCCCAAACGAGAACACATATCCACTGGTAGATCGTCTATCAGAAATACTACCAGCCCAATCAGCATCAGTGTATCCATGCAGCTGTATCTGAACCCCAGTCTCATAAAATAGTCCATATTGCAATGTGGACTTCACATACCTGAGTATGCGTCTAGCCGCATCCAAATGTGGTTTCCTTGGAGCCTGCATAAACTGACTTACCAATCCAACAGCGTAGCTCAAAACTGGCCTGGTAATAGTCATATAAATCAAACTTCCTACTATGCGTCTGTACATAGTAGGGTCTTCTAGAAGCTCACCTGCATCTGTGCTCAGCTTCACATTCTGCTCTAAAGGAACTGAAATAGGCTTACAGCCTGTCATCCCATATTTGGACAGCATGTCCAATCCATACTGCCTCTGCAAGAGTTGTATCCCACTTGGTGATCTAATCACCTCAATGCCCAAGAAATAACGCAGCTCTCCCAAATCCTTCATCTCAAACTTCTGCTTCAATAGCATTTTCAGATGAAGGATATCTTCATCACTGTCACCTGTCATAATCAAATCATCAACATAAATGACAAGTAGCATAATGCCTTTCTCTGTTTTTCTCACATAAAGTGAGAAATCTGCCTTGGAAATCTGAAAGCCAATAGTGACAAGATACTGTTCTATCTTGTCAGACCATGCTCTAGGTGCTTGCTTCAAGCCATACAAAGCTTTCTTCAACTTGCAAACAAACTCAGGATGAACAGCATGCACATAACCTAGTGGCTGCTCCATATAGACCTCTTCTTGCAAATCACCATGCAAGAAAGCATTCTTTACATCCATCTGATGTAAAGACCATCCCTTTGATGCAGCCATAGCAATGACTGCTCTTACGGTTGCCATCCTTGCAACTGGACTGAATGTTTCTTCATAGTCAATGCCATATGTTTGTGCATACCCCTTGACTACTAATCTTGCCTTGTATCTGTTCACAGAACCATCTGCATTGTGCTTCACCTTATAAACCCACTTACAGCCAATTGCATTTTTACCTTTAGGCAAAGGTACCAATTCCCATGTAGCATTTGCTTCCAAGGCATCCATTTCTTCATCCATGGCTTTCTCCCATTTTTCTTTTCCCATGGCTTCCTCAAAAGAAGTGGGTTCTGGTTCCTGTATCACTTTAACCATATATGCATAGTGAATGGCTGTAAATCCATCATATTTCAGCCTATCCACAGGATACCTAGCTCTCGTAGACCTGCGCAAAGTAGGTTCACTCCCAGGTGCTCTCAAAACATCCCTGGTCTTCCTTACTCCAGGTGTAACAATAGAGGGGATACCCAACTCATCATCAATGCTCTGTTCTGAACCACTAGATTCACCATCCACATAAGAGTGACCTACATTCACATCAAACATGGGCTGATCAACCTTCTCTTTTCCTTTTCGTGATACCTGCATACCACTATTTGCATTGCTTTGAGAAGATTCTCTTGATCTCAATCTACCTGTCCATGGCAAAGAATGTGAACCACTGCTAGAGGACGCTCCAGGTCCACTAATATTTTGTGACTGCTGCTGTGAATTCTGTGCAGCATTACCATTTTGTGCATCTACATCATCAATCACATTTACTGGTTTATACCAGCTACTCATCTCATCAAAAACAACATCTCTGCTCACTGTAAACTTATGAGTAGAAGGGTTATAGCATCTATACCCTTTTTGCTGCAGAGAGTAACCAATAAAGATGCACTTCTCAGCTTTTGGATCCAACTAGGATCTCAACTCATCTGGCACATGTACATAGGCAATGCAACCAAAAATCTTCAAATGAGAAATATCTGGTTTCCTACCAGTATACCTCTCCTCTGGAGTCATTCCATGTATTGCTGCAGTGGGAGTCCTGTTCATTATGTAGACTGCTGTAGCAACTGCTTCAGCCCAATAAAAATCTGGCAGGTCTTTTTCATTGAGCATGGCACGAGACACCTCTCCAATATGTCTGTTTTTTCTTTTTGCAATTCCATTTTGCTGTGGGGTATGACTGCATGAATATTGCTGCTTTATGCCATGCTCCTGCAGGAACCTTGCAAACTCATTTGAGAGGTACTCTCCCCCTCCATCTGACCTTAGGCATTTTACTTGCAGGCCTGTTTCTTTTTCAACCATAGCTTTAAGAGTTTTGAAATGCCCAAAAACTTCACTTTTCTTTTTCATAAAATACACCTAAACTTTTCTGCTATAGTCATCAATAAAACTGACAAAATAATGATAGCCTCCAAGAGATGCAGCTTTAGTAGTCCACACATCAGAGTGGATTAATTCCAATGGCTTCTTACTCTCTTGAACATGTCTATGAAATGGTTTCCTTGCCTGTTTTCCAAACTGACAGGCTTCACATACCTTATGCATTTCTGCAACCTTGAATTTAGGCAATCCAGCAACAATATTTTGGGCCTGCATTGATTTAAGTCACTGTACATTAACATGACCAATGCGTTTATGCCAGATATCAATATCTGCAACTACACCGGTCCCATGTGCAAACATTGCTGCACTCAATTCAGACATGTCTGCATCCAACGTAAACATTCTGCCCTTCTTCTTTCCTTTTGCTATCAAGCGACCTTTATTTTTCATATCCTCAACAAAGCATCCATGAGGATTAAATCTGACCTGCAAGCCCTGCTCAACCATTTGACCAACAGAAACCAGATTCTTGGTGATATTCGGGACATGAAATACATCGGACATGTATTTCTTTTTCCCATCCTGCATAGACAAATGAATTTTTCCAATCTGCACAATCGGATGTGCAGTATCATCACCAGTCTCCACAAATCCTGGTTTTTCCATTTTCCTTGCATCCCCCATCCATTCTGCATGACCTGTCATGTGGTTTGACACACCTGAGTCAACATACCATACATCGTTGCTTTCTTCTGCACTTGTCACAGAATTGTTCATGTGCTGCACCATAAACAAATGCTCATTTTTGTCATCACCCTGTCTACTAGAAGATGCATAATTTCCTTGTTGCAGTTTTCCATTCATGATGTCATTCTGCTTTTTGTAGCAGTCTTTAGCCATATGTCCCATTTTACCACAATAGTAGCATTCAACATTACTGTTTGCATTTTGGCCTCTTTGCCATCTACCACGACCTCTTTGGCTCCCCCTGCCTCTAGAATTACCACGTCCTCCTCCATAGGACTGGTTTTCTTGAGTTTGCTGCATATTCTGATTTCTACCACGGCCTCCAAATCGTCCTCCTCTACCTCTGCCTCTACCTCTTCCAGCATTTGAGTAGAAGACAGCTTCCTTTGAAGTTCCTCCTGAAGAAGATGCACCACCATTTCTCTGCTCCTCAGAAATTAGAAGAGCAATCAACTCCTCAAAATCAAGGAATCTTTCACGAACTGAAATGGATGTCCGAAACTGTGCATAATCCTTTCCTAGACCATTCAAGGTCACAGAAACTAAATCATCATCTTCCACTGGCGACCCAATGGAAGCAAGTGCATCTGCAATCTTCTTCACCTTCATGTGGTAGTCATTGATGCTCATATTTTCTCTTTGCACATTATGCAACTCTTGCTTGAGCTGCATTTTCCTGGCTTGAGTATTTGTACTATACATTTTTGACAAAGTATCCCATTCCTCCTTTGGCGTACTTGCATCCTGAATATGCACAATCATAGAGTCTGAAATACTGATAGACAGCCAGTACATAACTTTCCTGGCTCTCTCATGCAATGCTTTGAATGCCTGCATTTGCTGTTGATTGGGAACATTAGGAAGAACTGGTTCTTCTTCATTTCTTGCAACAAATTCCCAATATCCTTTTCCCATAAGGAAATTCGTCATTCTAAACTTCCATGCTTGGAAGTTGTTCTTGTCAAGCTTTTCAGTTACAATCTGTGAAAGAGAATCAGACGCCATTACAGAATACTGCAAAAAATTCTGTCACTGCAAAAAACACAGCTTCACCCTCACAAGGGAAAATCTGCAAAAACTGGCGAAAGTGGTATTTGACCACACAGTCACTTCCTAGTGATGATTTTGCATAAACACGAACCAAGGATGATTCTGTAACTCCCAATGTCTCTGCACACAAGCATACGATGCAATTTCTACAGTAACTTTTCACCGACCTATAGAACAGTGGCTGCACAGCATAAAACTGGGCCTTTTCCTGAGTGCGTGCAGAAAACTTCCGCCTCCAAAATAGGCCCCAAAATGGCCTCAAATAAAAAAAATAGGGTCGCCGAGGGCGCGAGCTTGGCTTGCTTTCTTGAGCTCCTTACCACGAACAAGGCTTTGATACCATGTCAAGATTGTGGGAGAGAAGGAAGGAGTCTCACTTGTAGCTTTCTTGCTTGCACAATGGGGGAATACACACAAGGGTGGAGGCTGAAAACAATTTTCCTCTTCTTAGTTGTGTAAGCCAAAAGAACTCTAGTACAAAGAAATAGAAGAACCCTATATATGGTTCTCAAACCAAACTCAACTAACTAAGGTGGCATACTAACCAAGCCACGAACTAGAGTAGATAAGGATAGCTATCATGTAGCTATTATTCATGGGCGGTATACCAACCGCATCTGCAACTAACACGTCGGTGACATAAATGCACAACGGTCACCCTGGCATATCACGAGTGGAGCTCGATATCTCAACAAGATGGAGGGGGAGAGTACCTCTCAAATGAGTTTGCAAGGTTCTTGCAGGAGCATGGCATAAAGCAATAATATTCATATAGTCATACCCCACAGCAAAATGGAATTGCAGAAAGAAAAAATAGGCATATTGGAGAGGTATCTCGTGCCATGCTCAATGAAAAAGACCTGCCATATTTTTACGATTTTTAATGGGCTGAGGCAGTTGCTACAACAGTCTACATAATGAACAAGACTCCCACTGCAGCAATACATAGCATGACTCCAGAGGAGAGGTATACTGGTAGGAAACCAGATATTTCTCATTTGAAAATTTTTGGTTGCATTGCCTATGTTCATGTGCTAGATGAGTTGAGATTCAAGTTGGATCCAAAAGCTGAGAAGTGCATCTTTATTGGTTACTCTCAGCAGAAAGGGTATAGATGCTATAACCCTTCTACTCGTAAGTTTACAGTGAGCAAAAATGTTGTTTTTGATGAGATGAGTAGCTGGTATAAACCACTAAATGTGATTGATAATGTAGATGCACAAAATGGTAATGCTGCACAGAATTCACAGCAGCAGTCACAAGATATTAGTGGACATGGAGTGTCCTCTAGCAGTGGTTCACATTCTTCGCCATGGACAAGCAGATTGAGATCAGGAGAATCTTCTCAAAGCAATGCAAATAGTGGTATGCAAGTATCACGAAAAGGAAAAGAAAAGGTAAATCAGCCCATGTTTGATGTGAATGCAGGTCACTCTTATGTGGATGGTGAATCCCGTGGCTCAGAATAGAGCATTGATGATGAGTTGGGTATTCCTTTTGTTGTTACACCTGGAGTAAGGAAGACCAGGGATGTTTTGAGAACACCTGGAAGTGAGCCTACTTTGTGTAGGTCTACCAGAGCTAGGTATCTTGTGGATAGGCTGAAATATGACGGATTTACAACAATTCACTATGCCTATATAGTCAAAGTGATAGAGGAACCAGAACCCACTTCTTTTGAGCAAGCCATGGGAAAAGAAAAATGGAAGAAAGCAATGGATGCTTTGGAAGCAAATGCTACATGGGAATTGGTAGCTTTGCCTAAAGATAAGAATGCAATTGGTTGTAAGTGGGTTTATAAGGTGAAGCACAATGCAGATGGTTCTGTGAACAGATACAAGGCAAGATTAGTAGTCAAGGGATATGCACAAACATATGGCATTGATTATGAAGAAACATTCAGTCCGGTTACAAGGATAGCAACCGTAAGAGCAGTCATTGCTATGGCTGCATCAAAGGGATGGTCTTTACATCAGATGGATGTAAAGAATGCCTTCTTGCATGGTGATTTGCAAGAAGAGGTCTATATGGAGCAGCCACTAGATTATGTGCATGCTGTTCATCCTGAGTTTGTTTGCAGGTTGAAGAAAGCCTTGTATGGCTTGAAGCAAGCACCTAGAGCATGGTTTGACAAGATAGGACAGTATCTTTTCACTATTGGCTTTCAGATTTCCAAGGCAAATTTCTCACTTTATGTGAGAAAAACAGAGAAAGATATTATGCTACTTGTCATTTATGTTGATGATTTGATTATGACAGGTGATAGTGATGAAGATATCCTTCATGTGAAAATGCTATTGAAGCAAAAGTTTGAGATAAAGGATTTGGGAGAGCTGCATTATTTCTTGGGCATTGAGGTGATTAGATCACCAAGTGGGATATGGCTCTTGCAGAGGCAGTATGGATTGGACATGCTGTCCAAATATGGGATGACAGGCCGTAAGCCTATTTCAGTTCCTTTGGAGCAGAATGTGAAGCTAAGCGCAGATGCAGGTGAGCTTCTGGAAGACCCTACTATGTACAGACGCATAGTAGGAAGTTTGATTTATATGACTATTACCAGGCCAGATTTGAGCTATGCTGTTGGATTGGTAAGTCAGTTTATGCAGGCTCCAAGGAAACCGCATTTGGATGCGGCTAGATGCATACTCAGGTATGTGAAGTCCACATTGCAGTATGGACTATTTTATGAGACTGGGGTTCAGATACAATTGCATGGATACACTGATGCTGATTGGGCTGGTAGTATTTCTGATAGACGATCTAGCAGTGGATATGTGTTCTCTTTTGGGAGTGTTGCAGTCACTTGGAGCAGCAAGAAACAGCCTATAGTTGCCTTGTCGAGCACAGAGGCTGAGTACAAGGGTGTAGCAATGGTTGCATGTGAGGTAGCTTGGTTGCATAAGCTACTTTATGATATGCATCAGCCTATAGATGGGCCAATTATCATTTATTATGACAACATGAGTAGTATACACTTGGCAAATAACCCAGTCTATCATGCTAGAATAAAGCACATTAAGGTGCATTATCACTATGTGCAGGAGAGGGTTTTATTAGGTCTTATTGAACTAGTTTATGTCAGCACAGAGGATCAGGTAGCTGACATATTTATGAAGGAATTGGGCATAAAGAAGCTGCGCTAGTTCAGAGACCTGGTTGGTGTGCAAGAATTGGGATTGAGCTCGAGGGGGAGTGTTGAGATATCGAGCTCCACTCGTGATATGCCAGGGTGACCGTTGTGCATTTATGTCACTGACTTGTTAGTTGCAGATGCGGTTGGTACACCGCCATGAATAATAGCTAGATGATAGCTATCCTTATCTACTCTAGTTTGTGGCTCAATTAGTATGCCACCTTAGTTAGTTGAGTTTGGTTTGAGACCCATAAATAGGGTTCTTCTATTTCTCTGTATGAGAGTTCTTTTTGGCTTACACAACTAAGAAGAGGAAAACTGTTTTTAGCCTCCATCTTTGTGTGTATTCCCCCATTGTGCAAGTGAAAAAGCTACAAGTGAGACTCCTTCCTTCTCTCCCACACACGATGCACTCGCCCGGTACGAGCACCACGGCAGGATGGCAAATGCTATCATCACAGACCTAGAAGAAGAGAGGAAACTAGCCTGCAAGGCTTTGCAAAGCATAGTCGAATACAATAGGGACTAGCAGGCTAGGAGCCAAAGACAAAGCACGGAGCTGCGTGAGGTGCAGTGAGTGCTGAACCTAGCAGGAAGAAACCGAACAGAACATGAGAGAGCCCTAGAGGGAGACTTGACGTTGAGCGAGCTTCTCATGAAGCGGCTGCTAGATAACATGGCAGCAGAGAAAGTGCTGCGACACTAGCGACATCTCTGCTCGCAGGACTAGGAGCGAACCAAGGCTCAAAGAGCCAGTCTAAAATCCCTATCGTTGCCAAGGAGCTTAACAAATACCAACCCCACGAGGATCCATACAGCTTTGTAGAGCAGTTTAAACAAGTCTACGAAGCCAACAGCCTCAACGACCTGACTCAATGCTCTCAAGCATTCGGGCTCTGCTTAGGTAACAAGGGAAGGACTTGGTATACAAGCCTAGATGCCACAGAACAAGCCAACTTCAGTGGCCTCAAGGATCTCTTCATTAAGAGATTTGCCGAGCCTGGATACTCTGACAACCTGCTAGTGCACTTGATGAACGTCAAGCAGAAAGAGAAGGAGGACATTCGTGACTACGTAACCCATGTAAGGAGTCTCTTTAAGAGAATCCCTATGGGCGAGCGACCAACTGAGAGAGCAGTTTCGACTGTATTCATCAGCGGAATCCAAGATGAGGAGTTATACAAGGCTTTGGTAAGCAATTTGAGCTTGCAGTGAGACGCGCTAGCTAGAGTGTTTGAGGAAGCCATCAGAGTCGATGATCAGCTAAAGGAACGGAGCTCCAGGAGCGCGAACCTAGAAGAGACTAACTCCCGAAGCTCAGAGAGAGCATCAACCTCTAGTGAGCGATCGGTCCCATCATCCCAAGATAAGGGGAAGGCCAGCGAGACGAACCAAGACTTGGCTGATGTAAAGATGGAGTTAGCCAGGTTGCAAGACATGTTGAGATGACCAACACGCCCACACGTCCAATGCGTGTACTATGGCGGAAACCACTTGCTAGCCGAGTGTCAAGACCCTAGGTCAAGACCTTGTGCTAACTGCGGTAGGCTCGATCATGACATCGCGCATTCTAGATTAACAAGAAGACTTCCGTATTCGCAACCCTACGGCCAGCCTTACCTAGAAACCAGGCCGCAGCCATATTTCGGAAGGGGAGCCCCATTAGCCCTTCTTGTGCCTAACAAAGTTAAGCCAACTGTTCCTAGGATGGACATAAACCCTACTGGCATACCCAGACCACCTGGTCCTTACTATGTGACCCATCCACCAAGCGATGCTCCAGTCCACTATGTGGAGGAACCAAATGAGGAAGAAGCTTACATATGCCCTTATGTCTCTCAAGATGATAAGGGCAACACTGTCCTCATGTATTATCACTCCGTGCCGGTGATGGCATTAGGAAGAGGATGAGGTAGAGGCCTAGGAGGGCAGACGCAGGATCCAATCACCTGTTGGACTTGTGGTCACCCTGGTCATGTCTCATCACAGTGCCTCGAAAGGGAGCAGCAGAAACAGAGACAAGGCTGACCAAAGATGTGTTGAGTGCGGAATCACCCATCTCTTCATCGATTGCCCAAAGAGAAAGTCGTCCTCTAGCTCAACCAACGTACCATCTATTCCATTGGAGCTGTTTAGAGTCGAGAACCTTGATGGGGAGGCAACACCTATTCCGCTATGGGTCATGACACGTGCCCAGACAAAGCAAGCCGGCATATCACTGCCAAGACCGAGCAACCTTGATGCAGCTTCAATAGGAAAGAAAAGTTGCAGGTGGAAGAAGAAGAGGTTGAAAGCTAAAATCACACTAAAAACGGAGAGTGCCACAACTTTGCCTGCTGGAAAGAAGTCTCTGACGCAGAGGCGGAGACTTCAGCCCCTAAGACGGTCGAAAAGGAAAGCGCTAAGGTAGGGGAATACTCGCATCCGAAGCAACAGTTAGAGGCCATAGAAAAAGTGAAGGAATGGGTGAAGAAGGCTCAAGAGCATTTAAAAGATGCTGAGCCCATCCTAGAGGACGAAATCGATGACCTCTCTAGCATAAGCACGCCAACCTCACCTCCTCAACCAAAGTCAGGAGAAGCAACTGCACCACAAGCAGTGCTGCTAAGGCCAAGCCTTGGTGCTACGGGGCCGTGGTTTAGTCACGGCAACCGGTCAAGATGATCCAGGTTAGGAGAGAGACGAGCACCCAACGATTGACCACGTTGGTGACTACCCGGTAACACTTAGCTTGGGAGATCTACTTAGGCAGTATCCCACCCTATGGCAAGATCTTAAGCAGTGGGTTGAAGGGTCAAGAGAGCAGGTCACGGTAGACCCTCATGACTAGGATGCAGAGACACAAATACCAAGTTTGACGCTACACTCTATGCCTGAATCCTTACACGTCAATGCCTTCTGGGAAGGTTCCGAGATACATGCGGTCTTACCGATTTTAGCCCTAGGTGATACAACAAGAAAGGGAATCGTGGACACGGGAGCTGGGGTTAGTGTGCTTTTCCACGCGGTGCTTCAGACTTGGGGAAACCTGCCAGTCAAAACTGCTAGGTTTAATGTCACTTTAGCAAACGGTATGAGAGTCAAGCCATTCCAGGTGCTTAAGAATTGGCCAGTGAAGATCGCATGTGTCTAATTCTCTATGGACTTTATAGTCATGAAGGGAGTGGACTACGATATCCTATTAGGCCAACCGTGGATGCGCAACGCTAGAGTCATCTAAGATTGGGGTAACAGCTTGATCTTCCTTGGCAATAGAACGGATGCCGTGAGAATAGAGATGGACACTTGGGAGACCTCACCAATCAACTTAGATGCCATCTCTGCTATGCTTACGGGTAACACCTGGGTTAAGAAGCCCTATGGGCCCCTAATCAAGTATATCCCATGCCCAGAGGACGAGCAGGATTGGATGCATGTTCTCGCTACAATTGACCTGCCGTTCTCTGATCATGAGGCGTATGAGCAAGCCATCAAAACAATTGGCAAGCCTATCGACACACCCTCCGTACCAGTTTGCATGATGGCAGGAGCCCTTCGGAGGAAACCTAAACTTGTCAACTTCCAAATCCCAACCAACAAAAGGGAACTCCAGAAGATACTGGAACACTTAATGGACAAACTAGCTGGCAATCCAGCGGTCAACTTCAAACCACTCCAGGATCTCCTGGGTGAATCCAAGTGGCAATGGACCAGGGTGCATGACTTAAACCTCATGTATAACTGGGCCCTAGTTCCTGACCAAGGACAAGCGATATACCAAGCCCTAGGAGATGACGAGCAATTTGACAAAGAGGACTCTCACGACAAATATGAAGACTACCAATCCTTCAGTGACGAAAGCGAGGGCGAGGTAGACACCGTGGAATACAACACTGAGGGCAAGAAATAGAGAAAATACGAGCAGACTCCAAGCTGCAGAAAAAGAGCATCTTCAAGATAGAGCAAGGAACCATGCGCATGGAATGCGACCGTGCCTGGTTGGAACACGTAGGGGCCAAAGATCTTGAGCAAGTAGGCCTAGACCAGCCAAGAACGACATCAGTGCTTAGGAGAGAGTCGTCGTCCGAACTACGCCCACCAAGGGAGACCACCTCTTCTAGCGACTATGGGGAGTTCAACTCTGAGTCGGAGATTAGTTTAGATAGTGATCCAGAAACCCCTAGGCCGCTTATGGCTAGACACACCAAGGGGGGTCTACCCGTCAACTTGAGGTGCAGACAATTAAGGCAGAAAAGGGTAAAACAACCCGGGGATACACAAACGGAAGAACAACAAAAACCGCAGGACCTCCCTAAATGATTTATGAAATTCACAAAAGGGGATAGGGTAGTAGTTCTATTAGGTGCCAAGCGTCAAAGGCAAATGAGCAAACCAATTGAGGGACCACAGCCAAGGTCAAGGAGATGAATCTAGCCCAGGAAGGGGAGACACCCTGACCAGTATTCATTGCCAATGACTTGACTGGGGAAGAAGAAATGAGTCTCGTCGCTCTCTTGTGAGAGTACATAGATGTGCTCGCCTGGTCCTTAGACGAGCTTAAGAGGGTAGATCCGAGTGTCGTGACTCACAACATACCTATGACGCCAGACGCAACGCCGGTCAAGCAGTGACCGTACCCTATGAATCCAAAACACGCTCATGCTTTCAAAGAGGAGATTGATAAGCTGATGAAAGCGGGATTCATTTACGAAATTGAACACACGGAGTGGGTGTCACCCATAGTCATTGTGATGCAGAAGAATGGAAAAATCCAAGTGTGCATCAATTACAAGAAGGTGAATGTTGCTACTAAGAGGGACAACTATCCATTGCCATACACTAAGCACATGCTTGAGAGAGTGGCATGCAAGGAAGCCTACAGTTTTCTGGACGGCTTCTTAGGGTACAACCAAGTGCAAGTGCATCCTGCAGACAAGCACAAGACTGCCTTCGCCACTGAGTGGGGCGTCTTTGCTTACATAGTCATGCCCTTCGGCTTGACGAATGCTCCTGCCACCTTCCAATGTCTCATGTGCACCATATTTAAATACATGCTCTGCAAGGAGTTAGAAGTCTTTGTCAACGATCTCTGTATTCACTCGACCTGGACTGAGCACTTAGACAAACTCCGGGCAGTCTTTGAGCGGTGTCGCTTATATCGTCTCTCCTTGAACCCCTTAAAGTGCCAGTTTTGGGTAAAGCATGGATGCATCTTAGGGCATGTGGTGTCGAAGAACAGCATTGCCACTGACTTTTCGAAAGTCAGGGTTATTGTCAACCTTCCACCCCCAATCAACTACAAGGGAGTTCAATGCTTCCTAGGCCATAGGGGGTACTATCGGTGGTTTGTACTGAACTATGCATTGATCACGAGACCCTTGTACAAGCTGCTGATTGTCTTTGAATGGACCGAGGCATGCCAATGAGCATATGAAGAATTGAAAAAGGCTCTAACCATAGCACCAATTCTATGAGCCCCAGATTGGACCATCACTTTCCATGTGCATATCAATGCTTCTAAATTTGCCATGGGGGCAGTATTGTGCCAACCTGGTGAACACAACTTAGACTATCCCGTGATCTTTGCTAGTAGACAACTCACTGAGACAGAGATGAACTACTTGATGACAGAAAGAGAAGGGTTAGCCATGGTGTTTGCTGTGAAGAAATTCTAGCACTATCTATTGGCCACACCTTTTACCTTCTTTGTGGACCATCAAGCCTTGCTTTATTTAGTAAACAAATCTTGCGCTACAGGATGCATAGCTCGGTGGCTCCTTCTGCTCTTGGAATTTGACTTCTTTGTGGTTGTACGAAAAGGAAAACAACACTATATGGCTGACCATACATCGCACATTCCCACAGGGGAGGCCGCTAGACAAGGCATCATTGACGAATTACCCGACGCCCATCTCTTTACCCTGTCCAGCAAGAGAGAATTATTCAAGGCTGATCTAACGCCATATTGGGTGGATGATATAGTCCAAGTGCTAGAACATGGACTACTTGATTGACCGATAGAAAAAGCTTGACTTAGGCGATTAATCCTGAAGATCCAGCCCTATCAACTGATCGCAAGCCAATTCTACAGGCTGGGACAAGACGGATTGCTGCGCAGATGCATATGCGAATATGAGATGCACGATGTGCTCTCAAAAGCACACGGCGGCATTGCTGGAGGGAACTTTAGCGGAGACACGACAGCATGAAAAGTGTTTCAATCTCAACTATGGTGGCCCATGTTTTTCCACGATGCAGCCCGATTCGTCAAGAATTGCGACGAGTGCCAATGGATAAAAGTCCCGATTCGCAAGAACTAGATGGAATTGACCCCTATTATCACACGACAACCTTCAAAAAATGGGGAATTGACTTCATCGGACCCATCAGTCCTGCTACCCAGTATTCATAGGCCAAGTACATCATTGTGGCCACCACGGACTACCTAACAAAATGGGCAGAAGCAAGAGCGACACGGAAGAATGACGCTAGGACGACCGCCAAGTTCTTATGGGAGAAAGTGATCTCACGATTCGGCTGCCCCATCGAACTGGTCAGTGATCAAGGCACGCACTTCATCAACGAAGTGATAGCGCATCTCCTATCCACCTTTCTCATCATCCATCGCAAATCCTCACCATAATACCCCTGGGAAAATGGCCAGGCAGAATCCATGAATAAGATTCTTATCAATGTCCTGACCAAGGTGGTCTTAGCCTCACGCAGTGACTGGGACGACAAGTTGATGGTAGCTCTGTGGGCTTACCGCACAGCTTATAAAATGGTTGTCGATCAAACCCCCTTCAGGCTGACCTATGGAACTGAAGCGGTTCTACCATTAAAATTCTTCGTTCCTAGACTAAGGATAGCACTTCAAGAACAATGGAAAGGGAAGGAGGCATGGACACAACGCCTAGTCAAACTCGAGCGCCTGTCAGAGACTCGCCTTCTAGCCACCCATGAGCTTATATGTGAGAAGGCCCGACACAAAATTTGGTTTGACAAGCACGTCAAACAGTGTGACTTCAAACAAGGTGACTTAGTGCTCCTCTACTCAGCTAAGGGGCACAAGCAGAAAATGAAATTTAGAGGTCTTGGACCTTTCAAGGTTCGTAAGATCAGTCGCATAGGCAATGTCGAACTAGAGACCTTAGATGGTGAGGGCATAGGCTTCTTCAATGGCCGTCGTATTAAGAAGTACTACCCCCCCACCCATCCTTTGCACGAGCCCTTGATGCTAGAACCACCTATCAAGATATGAGTGGCCACGATCACAGAGGTTGATGATGAGGATGAGGAAGTCGTAGAACCCACATACCTCCATATTACGGTCACGAAAAACAAACATGCGCTTTCAATGCCTTGATCGACGAGGGAGCAGACTTCAATGTCTTAACTCATGATCATTGGATTCAACTTGGCAGACCACAACTTCAACCCACTAATGCAAAATTAAGCCCATATGGCGCCCATTCCTATGCACTTCTCGGCAAGTGCAGAGCCACCATTTCTATCGAGTCTGAGACTGTTTCAATGATTTTTTACATGTTGCCAAATGCTAACAACATAGACGACCAGGTTGCAGGTGAAACTCATACATGCACTTTTTTCTAGCCAGTGCTACAACGCATTGATGCACCAGATCAGTGTGCCAATACAGGAGAATGTGGCGGCCCATACCCTGCATGAAGTCGACTGGAACGGCTACGTGCACAAGACCATCGATCAGGCAGCTAGAGCACTAGCCTTAGGAAGCATGCCCGTAGGAGGAGAATCCCCAGCATCGAAGGCTGTAGAAAGAAAGAAGGCCTCCTCCAAAGCCTCGTTCATCACCTACGGGAGCATCTTAACAGCACTTATCTAGGAGGCCGTGAAAGAAATGCAGGAGGCAGAAGAGGGGGAGGGGGAAACACCTGACAGGTCACCCCCTCACCAACACCAGGAGAGGTCCACTGATAGGACTGGACCGAGGAAGAAGGGAAAGAACAGAAAAGCAAAAAACAGGTCAAGGAAACCAAGAAAAAGGCAGTGCTAAAGAAAAAGGAACAAGATAAAGATCGCAGGAAGGAGAAGGAAGACTTGGAGAAAGCAAAAAGACAATCCCTCAGGGATGTTGAGGAGAGAGAAAGGAAGAGGAAGCAGGAAGAAGAAGAAACAATAGAGCAAGTCGGGTGGGCTAAAGAGGCGTCAAAGCAAGAGGCTGAAAGGAGAAGAAGAGAAGAGCAGGAGGAAAAAGAGAAGCTAGAGGAAGAATACAAAAAGGCCGATAAGGAAAGAAAAAGAAGAGTCACGGAGGAGGAAGAGGAGTTAAGAAGGAAGGAAGAGGAGGACTTGGCCGAGGCTACACGCCGTTCCATTGAGCAACAATGCAGGGCGGATGATCCAGAAGCTTGGAACTAGCCGAGGGAAGAAGGGCCTAGCTCCAGCATGTAGGCACCAAAACCCGTGCCACCCGCAGTTCCGAAAGGAAAAGGCAAAGCACCTCTCCATCCTATCCCCACCCTCATGGCACCCCCCGCCGAACCCACTATGCTCACCCTTAGCATCCCCACCAGCTTGGAAGTGTTCAACTTGGTGGCCTGGATGCAATACTTCATCAGTAAAGAAATGGCCCAAGGGAAGAGCACGGAAACCATGACCATGGGGCCAAAAAGGCCAGCCCCAAATGCAAAATCAAGGCAGGACCAAAAGCGTCCGCATATAGAGGCCTCAACCACCCCCACCCTCGCAACAATGACACCACCAGCCAGTTATGACAAATACGTCGTTGAGCTGCTCTCCCAACTGGAGAGGGCGAAGGAGGAGAAAATAATGGCGGTGGCTAAGTTGGTGACAGAGAAAGAGTCAGTGGCGGCCTTCCAACTAGACAAAACTCGCATCATTGCCATGCAGCAATGCCAAATATTTGAACTCAAGCAAGAATTGAAAGCAAAAGAGGACATGGAAGAAAGCTACAAGCAACGGCTGGAGGACGAGAATCAAGAACTTGTGCAAATGCAGCAGGAATAAAAGCTCCTCCTAATGCAATATAAGGAACTGGAGGCAAAAACCGCCACCATTGAGCAAATGATGGAGGAACTAAATGCCAAAGAAGAGAAGAGAAGACAAGAGAGGGAGCAACAATGAACAGAGCAAGAGAACATGAGCAAAGAACTCAGAGCCCAGGAGCAAGAGCTCGTAACCCTGACACAAAAGCAGGGGGAGAACATGGAAGGAATGCGCAAAAGGGCCGAGGAATGGGCCACGTAGAATGAAAAACGGGTGAAGGCACTCACGCGACGCCTCGCCTTGGTGGAGAAAGAAAAAATCTTGGCAGAAAGCAAAGCGAACGCCGCCCAGATAACCTTCACTGCCCAGCAACAGGCCTTCCTCAACACACTACTTGACACAACCCAACCTGAGGGAAAGGAGTCGTAGGTGGTGCAGAAAAAACTGAGCATCGCATGCAGAGCCCTGCATGCGAGGCTACAGATGCCACCCCAACCTACGGAGGTTAGGCTGGGCTTAGAAGAATAGCGAAAGTACCTGCTATTGGCCGGCCTAACCCCCCAGGAGGTGGATGCACTGGGCTTCAAGGAAGGGGAGTGGCTAGACGACCGACAGGGGAGAACACTGACATGGAATTCGTCATAAGAAGAACCAGCGAAGAGATAATCCCACAACCCCCCTCGCCATGCGATCAAGAATAGCAACAACTTGACCCTCCCCTGGACAGACAAGCCACGCTCAAGGAGCGGCGGAGAAAACTAGTGGAAGAGGCCAGAAGGCAGTTGCAAGCCAAGCTAGTTGTGTGGCCATCCGCATCCCTACCACCATGCCCCGATGACCTTCCAATGCAATTCCACGAGGAGCTAGTGATTTGGGAATGGCAGGAAATTGAAGAGGACCCTTTTCCATTTATTTTCCTTATGCCTAACAACCTGAGAAGGGTCCTGCCGATTAAAGTAATGGAGGAGGTGATCGCGGCTGGCAGCCGATTGGTGGGCCAAAAATGGCTGGAAGACCAGGGCAAAGACCCCCACTTTGTGGGGCATGGAGGAAGTAGATTTTTGGCAAGACAAAGTGTTCGAGGTGCCACACACTGTAAGGGGCTACAACTGCCAAACCCTCTAGAGAAGGCGAATATGTGATATTAACATGCTCTCCTAGATGGCATTTTGCAACACCCTACCCTATGAGAGGAACGACCCCACATTCATGGCGTATCCTCGTAAGGTAGGCGTGGATTTTGTCGCCACCCTCCATGGGCGGCATGACTTCCTCATCATCTACAATTCCAATGCCACCTCCTTTGAGAATGCCCTCCTTTTTGATTTAGGAAGCCTAACCGACTCCATGACGCGCTTTCTCGCAGAATTCTCCCCTTGTCCCGATCTCGCTTTTATAACCACATGTAATTACCTTAGGCTTCTTAAGGTATTACTCAAGCAAGATCCGGCACCGCAGGAGAATGGCTTGCCTCCCCTCTTCTTCGACCCTAACGCCATTGATAGCTGTGCCATGGCTCATCTTATGATGAGGCTAGCCTCCTTCCCTCCTTTTGCCTAGCTCTCCTAGAGGACATGATTGATAGCCAATTTACTAGGAGTAATCACCCCTTCCTCTCCACCACCTCTCTCCACGTCTGTGCATGAACCTGAAAGGGTACATGCAAAGCCACCAATTTTTGCACAAATCCATCCGTCCTCCTTTCCCCCCTCATTCAGATGAAGAGGATTAGGCCTGGCTGTCATTCATTCCACTACAAAAAAAAAACTGACTGGTCAACATCACCCACTTGTAGAAACACTTACCACCACATAAAGCACGGTCACTACACCAAGGGGTTCTTAAGTTAGGCGTGTCCGGTGGCTTCGGTCGGCCGGCTTCACTCCCAACCCCCTAGCCCTTTTTGCTCCCCCACTTCATGCTTAGGGCACATCAAGGGAAGGACACACCTAGGGAGGTAACACTCACCTATGGTTAGACCTGTCACCCTAAGCCACTGGCACCGCACCCCCTTGGCACAAATGGGGTCCTCAAGTGTGGGACATCGCCCAAGCTCGCTTGCGATTAGACCCACCTCCCCATTCCACTTACATGAGCACAATGTACTAAAACGCTGAGATAAACACTTCCCTTAGGAACAGCACCGCACCTTCTCCTTCCAAACATCCGAGAGTAACAAACCACCGACTTCGGAGGCCCCGTCAACCACGTAATGCCCGTTTGGATCCTTCGACAAACAATGTCACAGCTCCTACAAGCACCTAATCTCCACGTGGCCCTCACCATTTTCCCACTTGGCCAATTGCCTGCCAACCTATAGCAACGCAGAAGTGCCATGGGACTGGCACTCGTCTAGGAGGGGGGTAATGTTAACCCCAAATCGAGATGGCCCCAGGTCGAGATGGCAGAAAAAGGAAGAAAAAAAGCAGGAAAAACATGGAAAAAGAGCAAAGACACACAGGCAACTTCCAAAAAGCGCAATTTTAAATGAAGGGTGCCTCAAAAAACTCGAAAAACTTGTAAAAGAGCGCCAGGCTCCCTCCTATGCCATTTGTAAAATACTAGACAGGTGTAGGCTAGAGGCATAAGACTAGAAGAGGGAAATGAAAAAAAGACCTTGCCACAAGGGCCGGTTATGTAAAAAAGAGTTTGGGTGCCCATGGGATTTTAGGGTTTGTATACATAAAGTTCAAAAAGTGAATCAGAGCTCATTCTTTGGTGTGTGGCAACAAGAGTCTTCTTCTTCTTCTCTTCTCCTCATCTTCTTGCTTGTGTGTGCTCTTGAGAGAGGGAGTGTGAGAGTGTAAGGGAGTGAGTGTGTGAGAGTGAGGGATCAAGAGGGTGAAGCTCTTCACCATCTCCTCTTCTCTTCTCTTCTCTTTACTTGTGTGTGTGGCTATGGAGGATGGAGCTTGGAGATGGAGGAGGCTTGAGGATGCTTGAGCTCGCATCTAGGATTGTGGAGCTACCGGGGTGTGTGAGAGAGGAGGCAACTCGTATTGGCATCAAGGTAAGCTCACTACACTCATAGGATTAATGGCGCGTCGGCTAGGTGAGAGATAGCCATTAGAGCTCGCTTAAAACACTTGAAGCAATAAGTGGTTCATGGGTCTTGGCAGTCGAGTGAAGGCTCCCACATGTGTCATCTACAGTGAGTCCTTAGTCAGGACCTCGGGTAAGTTACTCATGAATATATGTGTGCATCACATGGGCTCAAAATTAGGGATTTTTAAAATATCATTTTTATACATTTTTTACATACAGAAGGGTGTAATATAAAGGGGTTATTTACATATTGAATAGAAAAGGGTTATGTTTTATTTAGGAAAATTCTACAAATAAGGATATTTATAAATAAGCCTTGAATGCACGTGATATAGAGGATATACATATAGTAAATTCCCCAAGGTCAGGACGGTTGTGGAATTGCACTTCTGCATCCACTGACACAGACATTTCAGTGAGGGGGAGATTGGATAAGGGAAAAGAAAAGAAGTTTGAGGATGTAACATGTCCACTTACTATAGGTTATGAGTCGTCCAACAATGATAGCTTAGATAGTGAGTTGGGGATTCCTTTGTTAAAATATGCGGGATCTAGAGCATGGCAGATACGGAAGCTATGGAGGTTGAAAGAGGAAAAGGAAACTCATGAAGACATTGATCCTGACAAGGACAAATTGTTACATAAGTGAATTAGGTTCCAAGATTGAGATTTGGACTCATAAACACAATCGTGTGTATTGACAGTGGCATGACACTTTACTGGAAAGAAAAGAGTACTATCATTGCCTTCGAAAAAGAGTGCAAGTACAATACTTTATAGAAATTGAGTGGTGGTACTTTCTCCTACTATGCATATGGGATTGTAGTCCTAAGCCCTCAGTACTCCTCACAAAGGGACTAAAGTAGGTGTGATTGAGATATTTCAACATCCCTCCTCGATCACAACCAAAAGTACAAAGTGTATAGAGGCTTTAGTGAAAGCAATACCTGCAAAGTGTGGGCACCAAAAACATGGCAAAACTCCAAAGGCTATTGCAAAAGAGGCTAAGTGTGGGTACCAAAAACATGATGGACATCTAGAGGCTGTAGCGGGGCCTCACAAAGTGTACAGAGGCTATAGTACATGGCTAACTGAGGATTTTACAAGTTTAGGTCTAAGGAATTAGGGCTAGGAAATGCAAAGCTAAAAAAGTCTATTTGAATAGAAGGACTAATGAGGTTTGTCATTCTCTTGGTGGTCTTCTTCTTCTTCTTCTTCCTTTGTTCTAATTTCTTCTTCTTCTTTGACTGCAACTAGATAGACCTTTTGGGACCTTTTTTTCTGGCGTGGCAGAACTTCTCGATGTGTCCCCTTTTGCAAAAGTCACAGAAGAGCTAATCCCTCTTGCCTTTATACTTGTTGCCAACATATAATGCATGTTCATCTCTAGAGGTGCTTGGTTCTTCCTTAGTTTTTATCTTGTTTTCTTGCTCTAACAGTGAAGCCTGGATATCAACAAGTTCAAGATTTGACATGTTGATTAAAGTTATTGATACATTATTATATTCAAGAGGCAAACTCTTAAGTAGAACACCAATGCAAGCATCTTCTTCCATTTTAATGTTGATTCCTGCAAGTTGGGTTAGAAGTCCTTCCATGTAATTTAGATGCATGGCAAGTGATGTGGTGGACTTCATTTCAAGCCTAAAAAACTCAATTAGGAGACCATACTTTGATGATTTAGATTGTGCACCAAACAAAGTGTCAAGTCTCTTCCATGTATCATGTGAGGTCTCACAATTATCCACATGGTGGATATAGCTGTCTTCTAGCTCCAGTTTGATAATGGCATGAGCCTTATCATCCTTCTTTTTCCAAGTGACAACAAGATCCGCATCACGAGGCTTCTTCTTTTTTCTAGTGGTAATGGTCTAGAGGCCCTTCCTCATCAGGATGAGTTTGATGCGGGTATACTAGGTATGAAACCCGACCCCTTTGAAACGGGTAGTTGGAGAGTCTTTCCCATATTAGATTTGCGGGAACAGCAACAAATTAGCTTCAAACTTATCAGATTTAAGTAGCAAAAGAGTTGGTTGAGATGTGTCATAAGACACAAGTGCTAAGAGCACTAAATGAGTGTCAATGGACACTATGTTTCTTTCTTGAGTCTTCCAAATCTACAAAATCCTTCAAGTTCTTTCAAATCCAAATCTTCCCCTTCTTGATTTGATGTTGGGGCAGTAGATTGGAGTGGCATTGGGTTGTTCCAGTGGCAAAAGAGAGAAAATGATGAGATTTTTGAGCTTCAATGAAGTTTGGCTATGGTTTCCTGGATTAGGGTTTCGACCTAGCCTTAGTTCTTTGCTGATTGTGAAAGCTACATTGGATAATTTTTAAATTTTTTTAAATCAAAATGAAGCTTGAATGATGGGCTATCAATGCCCTATGGTGGTTGTCAACATCATGACCTGTAGCGACAATAGTAGCAACACGAATGATAGCAGGTACATTCTAGATAGTGACCACGAATTTTGTCAATAATGGGCTCTTGAGTGGCCAATGTCAAGGTCAAGTGATAGGAATATTCTCCTTGAGGAAAGGCACAACTCTCTAGAATGAATATTCCAAATATATGAGGTCTATGATGAGATATGAAAGCTCCAAGTGCAGCAAGTCCTGTCTGGCTATGGAGGCCATAGAACAAAACCTGAGAAAATTGACAATGGTGAGTAGTGGATGAGGCAATCTCAAGTTCTGAGATGATACAAAGAAGCATCAGTAGCGGAAGAACACTTCTCCATAAGGAAGCTTCTTAAAATTTGGCCTGTGGAGTGAGATACAAGAGCTTCAATCTAACAGGGTGCTACTAGCTATGGCAGCCATGAAGGCAAGCTTGAAGGTGGAGATGGAAAGTGAGTTCATAGACCGAGACTGAGCTAAGTAGAGATGGACTAGAGATGAAGATCTACCAAAACAATCTAAGCCATGCTCAGCTGAGCTCTAATATATGCAAGATCTAGAGCATGGAAAATATGGAAGCTACGAAGGTTGAAAGAGAAAAAGGAAACTCATGGAGACATTGTCAAGAATCGCGTGGTGGGGGACTTGCTCAAGATGTGTAACAATTCCGAACTCTAAAAAAACCGCACTCCTCATGAGAACCTCCTCTTACAAAAAAAATCAAAATGGATAATTCTTGAAATTTATGGAAAATTTTTTCCCTCCTTTCCCCCCAACTCACTGTCGTGTTGGGGGAGAGGGAGGGAAAGCGGGATGAATAAGCATCCCTACTGGATGCCATGGAGGGGGCAAGGGCATGCAGGATGTTGCATGGGGGCGTGAAGGTCCCCTCCCTCAGCTATAAATGCCATGGGGGCCGTGAAGTTGCAGAGGACATTGCCGTCGAGAGGGAGGAGCCAAGACACTGATGCTGCCATTAAAAAACGAGACGCTGCCCAGTCGCCATTAAAGCTGCCACTACAGTCCGCCCCTGCCCGCCATCACGTCGCCATCTGCCGCTACAATCCGCCCCTACCCGTCAGCATGCCGTCGTTGAAGTCTTCCTTCCACATGTTTTTGGAAGCTTCTTGAAGCTTCTAATGGGGCTATCATAAGCCCCCTTTCATATTATACCCCCCCTCCCATTTCTTCCTTGTGGGCTTCCTCCTAGCCCTTGTTCATGCGGGCTTGATAAAACCCCTTGGGAATCCAAAGCCTCCTCTTCCTGTGGCTTTATTAAGCCTTCCTCTCTAAGGGTTTTATAACCTCTTTTCCACCCTCCCCGGTATTTAAAAACCCTCCCCGTGGTCTTTCCCCCATAAAATGCCTTAGGGTCCTATAAGCCCTTTCATATTGCAAGCCCCCTTAATCTTTTCTTGTGGGCCTCCTTCAAAGCCCCTTTTTTTTTGTGTTGTCCCATCCAAGCTTTTATAAGCCCATTAAGCCTTCCCTCCCCCTCCCCCCCACGTTCTTACTCAAAGGATCATCCCAAACCTCGGGGTACCTTAGAACCCCTTTCGATTGCCCTTTTCAAAACACCCTCTTTCCCCCTTTCACACCACAAAGCTATTTTCTTTTCCCCCTTTTCCATGAAGACAATTTGTACCCCGATGCTTCTATGAAAGGAAGGGACAATTCATCAATTCCATTTCTAAGGTTTGATTCTGAAGGATGGTGGAATCACAAAGGGAGTTTCGTGTGCGAAGGAGACGGCCAATGTCATAAATCTGCATCCAAGGCGGAAAGGCCAAATTCGCAATGGTCCTAAGAAAGCACAAGGCGCAACCGCTGGAGGATCGTCTCCTAACATCCATGTGGACATTTAACCATAAGTCCAGGTTCTTCTTCCTAAATTTGATTAATATCATAATATTTCAATTATGCGTGGATCATTTGAGGAATAAGGATGCATGTTTTTAAAAAAAAAACACTTTGGCTAATAGATCACAAATGAGGGATTCGGTCATTAGTATTTTTCAATAAAATGAACAAAATAAAGTGAGTATAAGATTTCTATGCATTTCTAGCAAGTGGGTTTTATGCATTAATTAGATTAATTAATGCCCATCTTTACAAAACGGAATTATGATAGTACACTTCAGCATGGAAGGAATAAACTGCATATCACATTATTGAACATATTTTCTTCGAAATGATTCGTTATAGAAAGTTGCTAACAGCCGTAGGAAATTGCTAGGACTGCATGAAGAATATTTAACTCTAGGCAAGTGGCCTAAAAACTTAAATCAACGAAAGGGTGTGTAAGTTCAACATACGACAAATTCATTCGAAAAAGAAAGTAGAAAAAGGCTGCATGTTTAAACATAAAATCCTAAAGCTTAGTAGCACGAATCTTGTTTGCATATTATGGGATGATCAATTGGAATTATACCTATGCTTTGATCTTAACCCGAAAGGTTAGGGTTTGTAAATCAACTTATACGTAGACAATGAATCATGTTCAAGACCAGACAAGTTAAACTAGTTTAAACCTAAACACCTAAAACCGTGAAGTACTCGTTTATGAAGGGTTAATTCAATGCAACGTATCCCAAAGAGCTAACTAGGATTTAACATGTTGAGGACATTAGCTAGGCGCTCGTATTACCAAAGCTGAAACTCCTATACCCTAAAAGACTTGCCTACATTCACGGAATATAGGGACATTGGAACATACTTGCGAGAAGTGATCTAGGGTTTTTCCTAAGAATCTCTTACTAAAAAGATGAGACTCGGAACCCTAGGACCGACAATGTCGGCCTAATGCAATCAGGTACGAATTGTTATATCTAATCATGATACCGTTTAGAAGACACCGTTGATGGATAGAATAGTCCCATAGTTTGATGCGACACTTGTGCAACAAGTTGCAGAGTTGCATGATCTTGTGATTTTATCACAAGGAAATGGTCAATTCCTCAGAATGATATTGGAAGATTCTTACGCAAGTTTATCTTGCAAGAGGATGAATAATTGTCTTGATATAGTACCTTTCTTGGGTAAAGTGACCAAGATACGGGGATTAGATGTTTGCTTGGAAGCAAATGACCAATCAATAAATTGTAATAATATATGAACTTAAGGTATTGACTAAGTTGGGTTAATAGGGTATGGCCCTAACCCAAGGATATAGGGTTAACAAATAAACCCTTGGGGGTCTTGCCAAGTCACAATTGATCTCGGATCAAGTGCTGGATGCATTCGGAAAGAAGGATTTGCTCCTTAGTAGTTGGGCAAAAATAACGACCAATGGAAATAATTGTGCTTGTAACAGTTTGAAGAGCACTATTTTGCTTGGTTTACTCAAAGAATTAAAGGATGAAAATATATATAATGCTTCAGGTTGAAGGCTTGAAGGGAGAGGTAGCTTCAGTTACCCCCAACTGCCTGCCTGACCCTAACCAAGGGGGTTGTTAACTGTGCCAGGAAGGTGGACATAACCCGCTGCGAGAGGTCTTTCCGTTGAGCGCTACTTGGAGTAGGAGGATGCTTGGGTGCCAGAGGGGGCTCTGGCCGTAAATCCCTCGCCTTCCGGGCCCTGCACAAGAGGCCAACGTGACTCGAGATTGGATCTCAAGGCCCGCATACTCGTCTACGGGCTGAATCTTGGATTAGTAATCCCTGTGGATTTCTGGATAGCCTTTGGGTGGATTATGGATAAGCGTACGGGTTGGACTTTATGCATTTCAAAGATAAATATGATAACCTGTTGAAAATGAACTTGTTTGACATTACTTTTCTATGTCAAGTGCTATGATTACGTGAAGGAACCAGTGCCTAACGGACTAATTAAGAAAGCTGATTGATACATGTCCAACTAAATGTGTTAGGTAATTAAATAACTAAAACAACCTGAGAAAAGTGTGGAGGATGTGGCCATAGGTCCATCTTACGGATGGGTGGTCCCGGTTGGCTGTCAAGAATCGTGTGGTGGGGGGACTTACTCAAGATGTTGCGCTGAACACACACAAAATGCACAAGGAGAAGCTCACTCAAGAGACAAGAAGAGAGATGGAGGCCAAAACGTTTTCTTGCTAGTTTTTTCTTCTTCTTCCATACTCTTTACAATGTACACAAAGTATAGATAAGATACAACATAAAGGAAAGCGGCCTACTAAGTCAAACAATGCATAACCAACTACACTAGTCGACTGGCGCTATAACTTTGCCAGCTATAAATAGGTGTAACAACCTGAATATAATAAGTAATGAGTCAGTGGCCATGTGAGAGTCATAATGACCACCGACGTGCTAAGTGTAGATGTGTGGACCCATCTAACCAGGCGGTCCATCATCAATGTCCGCACGTGTTGAGCTTGTCATCTCAACACTCCCCCTCAAGCTCAACTGCATCTCTGTAACTCCAAGTAAGCTTCGAAACTTTTGAAGCTTCTCTCTACCCAATGCCTTCATGAAGATGTCAGCTATCTGATCCTGTGTGCTGACATACACCAAGTCAATCTCACCTGCTAGTACCTTCTCTCTCACAAACTGGTAGTGTACCTCAATATGTTTTGTCCTGGCATGGAACACAGGATTCCTAGCCAATTGTATACTGCTCATGTTGTCACAATAGATGACAACTGGACCTTCCACCTGCACATCTAAATCAGCCAATAACTTTTGTAGCCATACTACCTCACATGCTACTACAGCAGCACCTCTATACTCAGCCTTTGTACTCAACAAAGCAATTGTAGATTGCTTTTTGCTACTCCAAGCAATTGCCGCACTACCAAGAGAGAACACGTATCCGCTGGTAGATCTTCTATCAAACATACTACCAGCCCAATCTGCATCTGTGTATCCAAACACCTGTACATCTGTACCTGCCTCATAGAAAAGTCTATAATATTATGTGGACTTCACATATCTCAATATGCGTCTGACTGCATCCAAATGTGGCTTTCTAGGTACTTGCATAAATTGACTCACAAGAGCAACACCGTAGCTCAAGTCTGGCCTTGTAATAGTCATGTAAATCAAACTCCCCACTATCCTCCTGAACATAGTAGGGTCTTCTATCTCATCCCCAACATCAGCACTCAACTTTACATTCTGCTCCAACGGGACTGAAAGTGGTTTGCATGTTGTCATACCATACTTGGACAACATATCCAAGCCATACTGTCTTTGAGACAGCCATATACCATCATCACATCTGATCACCTCAATGCCAAGGAAGTACCTTAGCTCACCTAAATCCTTCATCTCAAACTTCCTCTTCAAAAAGTCATTGATTTCAGCAATCCCACTATCACTATCACCTGTAATAATCAAGTCATCCACATAGATGACTATGATGACCAAACCTGCATCTCCCTTTCTCACATAAAGTGAGTGATCAGCATCAGAAACATAAAAGGAAATATTAACAAGATACTCTCTGATCTTGTCAGACCATGCTCTAGGTACTTGCTTGATCCCATAGAGTGCCTTCTTCAATCTACACACATATGTGGGATGCTCTAAATCTTCATAACCTGCTAGTTGATCCATATATACTTCTTCCTACAAATCACCATGCAAGAAGTCATTCTTCACATCCATTTGCTGCAACCTCCAACCTTTGGTTGCTGCCAAAGCAATCACATATCTGATAGTTGCTATCCTAGCAACTGGACTGAAGGTTTCATCATAATCTATGCCAAATGTTTGGGCATAGCCTTTTGAAACTAGCCTAGCTTTGTACCTACTAATAGAACCATCTGCATTGTGCTCCATCTTATAAACCCACTTACATCCAATAGCTTTCTTGCCCTTCGGCAATGATACTAGATCCCAAGTCTCATTGGCCTCTAATGCAGCCATCTCCTCATCCATTGCTGCATCCCAATGAGCATGACCAATAGCATCCTCAAAACAAGTGGGCTCAACATCCTCAACTATGTTGAGATGGCAAGCTCAACACATGTGGACATGGATGATGGACCGCCTGGTTAGATGAGTCCACACGTCTACACTTAGCACGTCGGTGGTCATTATGACTCTCACATGGCCACTGACTCATTACTTATTATATTCAGGTTGTTACACCTATTTATGCTACTATGTAGTCCTTGCTCCCCTCTGGTATGTTCCTCCAATGATCCAGGACGTTGTGCCGAAAAACTTATTGGCACAACTCCCTCATGCGAGCCATCACCCTCCTCCCCTCATCATTCATGATGATGGCTCCTGGCCTACTATCCACTAGCTATCCATAACCCCTAGGAGTCTGCCTAAGATGGGCCCTCTCCCATCTCCGTCCACGCTCCTGGGCATATCCAGGAGACCCCTGTACATCCGGTGTACCGACGGGGGTATCCTCTCCCGGAGTGCCACTCAAAGGGGTGCCACCAAAGGGGGTGCCACCAAAAGGAGTGCCACCAAAAGGCATGCCACCTTGCTAACGGCTGTGCAGAAGCCGGAGTAACTGGAGTAGACGTCCCCACAGGTGTGACAAATCCTAGAGGTGATGCAGCTCCAGCTGAACGATGAGACGAAGACACCACGTCCGTGTATCCATAGCAGCACCCCCTGATCCTCCTGCAGTCCCTCCCTCTGGCCCAAGTCGTGAGCGTCAAGATCGTCTGCTCGAAGCTGAAGCATCTGATCGCGCTGAAGCAGATCTAGCAGAGTGCCCTGACGAAGAACGAGACAGCTCCTGGTCTGCCATCTCTCTGAATCTCGCGAGTTGATATGGAGACATGCGTGCCATCATATCCTGAAACTCCTCATCGCTCATCCCTCGACTCATCCTGAAAATGTCACCTGCACAGATAAAAAATGATGTTAGAATAATCAATTTAAACTATACAAAGCACAGTAATATAAATCATTTTTGAAAAATCCCTCTTAAAATGCATATCTTATGTACCTTTATGGAAGATCTAAACAACGAATTGAGTAATACAATTCTCCAAGAATGAAGTATTCTATGGTCCCATGTTAATCTCCTGACACAACTCTGCATACACTGGAAGGTCGATAGACATGTCACCACAAAAGAATGAGTCTGCCTCGTTCTCAAAAAATTCTAGGACTTCTGTATTTCCATCATTGTTAGCCGATGCGGGCTCCAAGCTTGCGATGGCCTCTACCCCTTGTAATATCGACCCCTCTATTTGCATATTTTCTTCATCTATGCCTGGAACATTGCTTTGATCATATACTCTCGCACCTCGAGGAGTTGAAGGTATAACATACCACCATCGAGGTTGTCGGGGGTTGGGATAGAAGATTACCTGTTCACAAACACTTACAAAGCGAGTTCAAACCATTGTGACATAAACCATGTCGTATTACAATTAGCAAGCAAATGACTCTTTGCACCTGTTCACAATGGGCCGGCAACACAAAGGTGTCGCGCAAATCCGTCCATTTTTTTTCGGAATCTATTTCGAGAAATCCAAATGGACCTCGTCGAACTGTTGCTCCAGCTCCTCCAAGTACCACTTTGAACCACTGCACATCAAATAGTATCATGGAGAAGCTACGGTAATCCACTGTAATAATACTTTGCAAGTTCCCAAAATACTCCATCTCATCTACAACCGTGTTCGGATCCGTTGCTCATCGCCGGCTCTCTTGCTCAAACCTTGCCATGACACCATAGTCCATTGTGGAGCGCATTTTGTCAATACGCTCCACGTGAAAATGTCGTCCGCGCGACCACGCTGCACTATATATTTTGTATTATACATTGAAACACTCAAATTAGATGTAGCAAGCAAATTTAGATACGACACATTCTAAATCCCTCATTACCTTTGGACTGCATCCCCTCGAGAACTCCCACTCCTCCATTGAGACCTCTGTCCCTTTGCTGGATGCTGCGGTTAAGGCTCCATGCAACCATCGTGTTGACATAAACCACAACATCTCCTCCATGCCTTTGAGATATCGAATCGGTCGGTGACGCGTATTGCATCGAAATTCGACTTGCGCTTCCTCACGATCTTGCCTTGCAATCTGGTACTTGGCGAGCCACGTCTCCATGGAGGCATGGTGCAACATACAAAAGTGATTCACCTTCTCTTCCATTGAGGCATCCATTCTTTTTTCTACCCCATTTTCAACCACCACATCTCCAGTCAGCCTATCATCGTCCTTCAGCGTCCATAGCATTTCATTGTTTGGTTCCACCGTTGGTAGCCATTGTGAGATATGCACTAACACCTCTGACATCAAAACCAACCTTCCGCCATGCTACCTTCTAGACGAGCTCGTTGTCGCACAAAGCCTTTCAGGGTTTTCATGAAGCGCTCCAGGAAGAACATCCATCGCGTATGGACAGGTCCAGCAATCTCCACTTCGTCCACAAGATGCACAAGAAGGTGAACTTGTATCGTGAGCATGCTAGTGGGCAGGTATTTCTCAAAGAGACAGACCGTCTCAACTACTCCCCGCCTTGCGGATTCAATAGAGGACGTCTTAATCTCTTTTTGTGAAATCCATTGCACCAAAGTCGACAACTTGTAAATGGCCCCGCGAATTTTTGGAGTAAGGCATCCTGCGATCACGATCGGTAGGACAAACTGCCACAAATGAGAAAGCATTATGAATAATGGCCACTTTTCAAATTGCAAAATGTCCACGCTAATTAAAATCCATTCTATTCACAAACCTGACATATCTTATGCCAATCATGGGATTTTAGCCCAGACATTTGGTCATCTTTAGAAAATGCGGACCTGAGAGAACGCATCATACCCGTCGAAGTGCGGATAGACTTGATTACTTGCTTCACAATGCGCTCTTCTTTGGTAGACAAAACCCAGGGAGCGCGAGGAAGCTGCACTCCCCCTTCAGCACTTGACTGCGGCCAAAGCGCCTCCATCTTACCTACCTCCTTTAAATCCATTCATGACCCTATAGTGTCTCTCTTTCCTGTGATGTGGTCCCATAGCAAGCTGCCCACATTCTTGAAAATATGCATGGGATCCAACAAGTGGTTGACCTGTAAGTGGGTCCCGTCGACTAGTGTAGTCGGTTATGCATTGTTTGACTTAGTAGGCCACTTTCCTTTTATGTTGTATCTTATCTATACTTTGTGTACATTGTAAAAGTGTGGAAGAAGAAGAAGAAATCAGCAAGAAAACGTTTTGGCCTCCATCTCTCTTCTTGTCTCTTGAGTGAGCTTCTCCTTGTGCATTCTGTGTGTGTTCGGCGCAGCATCTTGAGCAACCCCCTCCACCACGCGATTCTTGACAAACTAGTTTCACCATATAAGCATAATGGTTAGCTGCATAACCTTCAAAACCAAATCTTTTAACAGGGTATCTGACCCTGCTAGATCTGCGTACCGGCGGATCACTCAATGGAGCCTTTACATTATTATGAGCTCTCTGTACACCTGGTGTCCTGACAGAAGGAATGCCGAGCTCATCATCCAAGCTCTCTGAGCCACTAGAGTCTCCATCAAGAACTGCATCAATGCCATCTGACACTTTATTCTTTCCTTTGTCTTTACCTATAGTGCTACTAGATGCACCTAAAGATATAGAGCTACTTCTTAGTCTCCCAGACCAAGGACTACCAGATGATGTCTCTGATCCACTAAGAGTTCGTGATTCTTGCTTTTCAGCCTGCACATGAGTATCATGATGATCATCATCATCCAATGCATCACCACTAGATGTATACCAACTGCACATTTCATCAAAGATGACATCCCTGCTCACTTAGAACTTACATGTGACAGGGTTATAACAACGATACCCTTTCTGCTCTAAAGAGTATCCAATAAAGACACACTTTTCAGCCTTTGGATCTAGTTTCTTCCGCAACTCATCTGGCACATGAACATACGCAATGTAGCCAAACACTTTCAAGTGTGAGACATTAGGCTTCTTACCTATAAAACATTCTTCGGGGGTCATACCATGAACTGCAACTGTGGGAGTTCTATTCATAATATAAACAGCAGTATGAACAACCTTGGACCAAAAATTCTTAGGCATATTCTTTTCAGCCATCAAGGCACGTGCAACTTCTGCAATATGTCTGTTTTTCCTTTCTGCAACCCCATTTTGCTGTGGGGTATACCTGCATGTGAACTATCTCTTTATCCCATGAGACCTCAGAAAATCACTGAACTCATTCGAGAGGTACTCTCCCCCTCCATCTAACCTCAGGCACTTTACTTTCAAGCATGTTTCTCTTTCAACTGCAGCCTTGAAAGTTCTAAAGTGCTCAAATGCTTCACTCTCTTCCTTCATAAAATATACCCACAGCTTTCTAGAACAATCATCAATGAATGTGACAAAGTATGAACTACCTCCGAGAGATACATTTTGTGTAGGCCCCCAAATGTCTGTATGCACAACATCAAGGATATTTTTGCTTACATCTCTATCATGTGAAAAGGATATTTCTGCTTACATCTCTATCATGTATGCACAACATCAAGGATATTTCTGCTTACATCTCTATCATGTGAAAAGGGTTGTCTTGCCTGCTTACCAAACTGACATACCTTATGAAATTCTACAACTCTAAATGTAGGCAAACCTGTAACCAACCCTTTGGACTGCATTAATTTCAGCCTTTGTACATTTGCATGTCCAATGCGTTTGTGCCAAATTTTAATATCTGCAACAACACCTTTTTTTTAAGCATACATAGCAGTATTCATAGTAGGAATTCTAGCATCCAGAGTAAATATACGTCCAACTCTACTTCCCTTTGCTACCAACCTGCACTTGTCATTGAAGTCTTCTACAAAGAAGCCCTTTGCATTAAATTTGACTTGCAGCCCTTACTCTACCATTTGATCGACTGACACCAAGTTCTTTGTAATAGATGGCACATATACATCTAAAAGACTCTTTGTCTTACCATCATGCGGGGACAAGGGAACTTTTCCAATGTGTGAAATTGGGTGGCATGAATCATCACCCATCTGCACATAACGTGCATTTTGCAAATCCTGTATCTCTCGAAACCATTCTACATGGGTGATTGAATGCACCTGAATCAACATACCAAACATCATCATGTGTTCCCTTTCTTGTAACAGCATTCAGAATATGCTGCATAACAAACAAACGTTCATTTTTGTCTTCATTCTGTCGTGAAGACGATGCATAGTTTCCTTGCTGTAATTTACCTATTTTGCATAACATTGGGCTGCAATATGACCTATTTTACCACACTAGTGACACACAATACCAGAGTTGTTAGAACCTCTGTTCTGCCATCCACCTCTTCCTCTAAAGGTCTCCTTGCCTCTAAAGTTACCAGGACCTCTTGAAACCTGCATATCGCCAAATTGCTGATTCAATCTATTTTGCTAGTTGTCACTACCACGTCCTGTACCACGGCCCCTTGAAGAGAACCTGCCATGTCCCCTTCCTGAACTGGAGTAGAAAGCTTGGACCTATTCACCACTTCTTTCAGATGTCTCACTCTGCATGTTGATCTCTTCAGTGATCATAAGGGAGACCAACTCATCGAAATCTGAAAATGGCTTTCTGACATATATAGAAGTTACAAAAGACTTCCAAGCCTTTTCATTGTTAAGTCCACCCAAGGTAGACGACACCAAATCATCATCATCGGGCATTGCATTAATCGCTGCCAATGCATCTGTAATGCTCTTTACCTTCAGTGCATACTCATTGATAGACATCTTCCCTTTCTTCAATGTATTCAACTCTTGCTTGAGTTGAATCTTTCATGCCTTTGTAGTTACGGAAAACATACTTTCAAGTATGGTCCAAGCTGCATATGAATTCTCTACATTTCTAATATGTCCCAAAATATTATTGTCAATTACTGTAGACAGCCAGTACATGACCTTCTTGTCTTTTGCATTCCATTCCTTCCGTGCCTTTGTCTCTTCTGCAGTTGGAGGATCACTCACCTCCGGCTTCTTTTCTTCACCTGAAACAAACTCGTAGAGGCCTTTTTCAATAAGGAAGTTCGTGACTTGGAAGTTCGATGAAGGGTAGTTGTTCTTCTCGAGCTTCTCAATGATGGGGCTTCCATTGTTCTCTGCCATTATCACAAAACTAATACCAAACAACAAGCAAATCTTCTGCAACCCTCGACCTGTAGTGCACAGCAATACACCAGACAGCCTTTTTCACTATCTGCTCAACAATACATGCAATCTGCAACCTGTTTCAGATAAACCTTCTGTTTGCTTCTTGCAAACACCTCAAGAATTACAATTTCGCAATCTGTAACCTATGCACCCACTTTCGGTCAAAACAGCCGAAATCACAGTGTACCCTGAAACTGTTGTTCGCAACCTTGCGGCTCTAAAGTGGGGCTTGAAACGGCCTCAAATGCCCAAAATAACTGTGGGCAAGCCCTAAAGGGCTTATTTTAGCAGAATACATAGTGCTCTTCACACACACATACCAAATCTCACTGCAATCTGAGCTTTTTACTCTGCCCTGCTTCCGGTGCCTCCACAGGCACTATCCAAGAGAAAGAGTGGAAGGATGGGAGAGCTTCTTACCTGTGGCTTGCTTGCTCAAACCTTGCATATTCTCCTTCACTTCATCCTTCGAAATCAACCTCTCTCAGTGGCGCGACTCTGATATCATGTCAAGAATCGCGTGGTGGGGAGACTTGCTCAAGATGCTGTGCCGAACACACACAAAATGCACAAGGAGAAGCTCACTCAAGAGACAAGAAGAGAGATGGAGGCCAAAACGTTTTCTTGCTAGTTTTTTCTTCTTCTTCCACACTTTTACAATGTACACAAAGTATAGATAAGATACAACATAAAGGAAAGTGGCCTACTAAGTCCCGGTTTACCAAGAACTTTTCTCAATCATGATGGATAGCAAGAAGATCGCGCAAAGGATACGAACAATAAGGGCACTGACCTAGAAGTCTAAGTTACAATAATCCCGGTTTACACTGTTTTAGGGGGACGAAATGGGACTATGTCTTATGGCAGAGAGGTCGAGCCTTACATCCCTCTCGTTTCCCATTCTCCTTGAACCAAGTGCAGCGTGAATCCGCTTCGGACTTGGCGTTCTGCGTAAAGTAGTTCGCTCGGGATCGATGCTAGTTGCCGTTAGGAGATGACCAATAGGGAAAACCCTAATTCAGGTCAATCCTAAGTGGAAACGGACGGAATACTTCCGCTACATGGCAGACGCGGAAAGTCCTAGATCACAAACCCCGTAACATTCCATGGGAGTGCCAGGTGGAGCTTTCTAGACATCCTTTCCGATGGATTACTAAGACGTGTCCTAAAGATAACTGGTGGACACGTTATAGTTGGTATCAGAGCGAACCAACGAAGGATTTGTTTTTAAGAAATCTTAATGAAAAGAAGTGAAGAAAATGTTGCTGTTCCAAACATTTCCTTACTTTCGATGCTGTCTTGCAAAATTACGAAGCATGGAACATGTTCTTAGTGTTCCGAGTCATGTTTATGACTGCGATGCATTCCCCAGATTATCGACAAAGGGTTGAGATGATAAACATCCTAGAGCGTATTTATAATCCATCACCTTTGTACATGGAATGAAGATGGACGGGTGCCTTAGGAATCTACTATATAGCTGCCCACTAGTTTGCATACCTTCAAACCAACCTAAAGAGGATCAAGTGGTTGGAAGTCCTGAAAGTCGTGAAGCTATTCATTTTTGTGGAGGCTCACGTAAATTCAAATTTACATATTCGAGGTCGGAGGGTTGAGCTGAACTCATATGTATATGAGGAAGTGACCTGTGTAATCCCTCCCGACAGGATTAAAGTGTTGGGGTGCCATGAGAAGAATGGGTTCCAAAGGAAAGGATACCCTGATCTTCCAATGACTTACCGATTCTTGAAGATCCGTGACCCGAAACCATACTATTATCCAGTTCCTATAGATAAATGTAATATAACATTATTCTCCCCAAACTAAATGTAAACATTTGGCCTATCATTGCAAGAAATGTTGTATTCCGCAAGGGCTATGCCCATATAAATACAATAAGACTTCTTTTTATCAATGCCTATTTGTTCATGAGAATTAATAAGAAGTTAAGTAGTTAGATTACTTGGTTGATAGCTGAAATGGAAATGAAATATAAATCACAGCGTTTATCGTATAATAACGTTAAGAAACCTTTATCCAGGCACAACCCTAGGTACAGATCCCTAGTTCGCCTCCTACATCAAGTACTGTTGTAATCCAAGAGAAGAAGTTTCTTCTCAAGCAGATTAAGCTGCCCGAATTTGATGGGAGAGGCAGGTCCCCGTCCAAGCAGATGCTAAAATTTGAATTGAATCCTGTTGAGATTCAGCAATCACACTCACTAAACAGCCTCTTTGTATGGAGCTTCAGGGTGAAGGATATGCAGGCTAACTTATCCCATATGCACAATGGTGCCTACTGCAGTTTCCTACTTTTCTATAAAGCATTGTACTTGCTTCCTTTTCTTAATGCAATGATAGTACTCTTTTCTTTTCAGTGAAGTGTCAATGTCATTGCCCACATACACAAGATTGTGTTTATGAGTCCAAGTCTCAATCTTGGAACCTAATTCACTTGTGTAACAAACAATGTCTTTTTCATCATGAGTACACACTTCTCCTTCCATCCTCCATAGCTTCCGCCTTTGCCATGCTCTAGATCCCGCATTTGCAACATGGTATCAGAGCCCAGTTGGGCATGGCATTGCTTCTCCAGCTCTCTTGACTCCTCTCAACCTCAATCTAGCTCAATGTCAGCTCATGACTTCATCTCCCAACTCTACTCTCACTGAAGCTTCCATGGCAACCATAGCCAGCAGCACCCTGTCAGATTGAGCTGCTTATATCTCACTCCACAAGTCAAATCTCTTGGAGCTTCCTTCTGGAAAAGTATTCTCCAACTCAAAAGCTTCCTTGTATCACATCAATCTAGGACATTTGACCATTTGAAGCTCAGCATTGTGAAAATTCTCAATCTCTGCTCTATGTCTGCCATAGCCAAACAGGACCTACCTCACTTGGAGCTTCAATAACTTCTCAACCAGGCCACTTCAGCTCTTGATGTCTTCTAGGGAATTGTTCTTCTACTCAAGGCGCTTCACCCTAGCACATAAATCGACTACATTGCTGCGCTCTGACCCCGGCATTGCACAAATTTGTCATCGCTGTCCTGAACTGCGCCGAATCTGTTCGAGCTACCTGCGCGCGTCATACAGTCCACGATCTTGATGATTTTCATAGGGCTTTGATAGCCCATGAAGTCAGCTTCCTAGGCATGTAAAATTTTTTGAAAATGATCAAGTATAGCTCCTGCAATCTGAGAAAAACTAGGCCCCTGTCTCAGAAACCCTAATTTCACCATAGCCAAAATTTCTCAAGCTTGTTTTTCCTCAGTTTTTCTTTCTCCTGACACTCAACCCAAGCCTCTGTCACTCTAATCCATTGACCCAGCATCAAATCAAGGAGGGGAAGGCCACTTCAGCTCTTGATGTCTTCTAGGGAATTGTTCTTCTACTCAAGGCGCTTCACCCTAGCACATAAATCGACTACATTGCTGCGCTCTGACCCCGGCATTGCACAAATTTGTCATCGCTGTCCTGAACTGCGCCGAATCTGTTCGAGCTACCTGCGCGCGTCATACAGTCCACGATCTTGATGATTTTCATAGGGCTTTGATAGCCCATGAAGTCAGCTTCCTAGGCATGTAAAATTTTTTGAAAATGATCAAGTATAGCTCCTGCAATCTGAGAAAAACTAGGCCCCTGTCTCAGAAACCCTAATTTCACCATAGCCAAAATTTCTCAAGCTTGTTTTTCCTCAGTTTTTCTTTCTCCTGACACTCAACCCAAGCCTCTGTCACTCTAATCCATTGACCCAGCATCAAATCAAGGAGGGGAAGGACCTAAGAAGATTGAAGAACGACCGAACGATCCCGAACAAGAAGAATCAAGCTCAACATCAACACTGACATAGTGTGTTTTCACACTGTCACTAACTGTGTCTCTTGACACACTGCATTCTGCTCTTCTACTGATAAAATCTCAGAATTCTGGTGTTGATTTGCTGCTGATCTTGAAATCTCAACATGGGAAAAGACTCTCCAAATGCTCGATTCAAAGGAGTCGGGTTTCACACATGGCAAACCCGCATCAAGCTCATCTTGATGAAAAAGGGTCTCTGGGCCATCACAAATGGCAAAGAGAAGAAACCTCGGGACGCTGACCTTGCAACTACTTGGCAAAAGAATGATGACAGAGCCCAGGCCATTATCAAACTGGAGCTAGACAACAGTTACATCCACCATGTGGATAACTGTGAGACCTCACAGGATACATGGAAAAGACTTGACACCCTGTTCGGTGCACAATCTAAATCATCAAAGTATGGTCTCCTGATTGAGTTCTTCAGGCTTGAAATGAAGTCCAGCACATCACTTGCCACACATCTCAATTACATGGAAGGACTCCTAACCCAACTTGTAGGAATCAACATTAAAATGGATGAAGATGTTTGCATCGGTGTTCTACTTAAGAGTTTGCCTCCTGAATATAATAATGTATCAACAACTTTAATCAACATGCCAAATCCTGAACTTGTTGATATCCAGGCATCACTGTTAGAAGAGGAAAAGAAGCTAAAAACTAAGGAAGAACCAAGTACCTCTAGAGATGAGCATGCATTATATGTTGGCAATAGGTACAAAGGCAAGAAGGATCAGCTCTTCTGTGACTTCTGCAAAAGAACCGGACATACTGAAAAGTTTTGTCATGCTAGGAAGAGGTCCCAAAAGGCCTATCTTGCAGCTGTGAAAGAAGAAGAAGACCATGGACCAAAAGATGAAGAAGAAGATGAAGATGAAGACCACTAGGATCGGAAGGACAAGACTCATCAGTCCTTTTACTCTCATAATTCTGATAGACTATTTTAAAAAGCCTTGTACTTCCTTGCCCTAATGATTCCTGCCATAAGCTTTGTAAACTCCTCATGTAACTTGACATTACAGTCCCTGTACACTTTGTGAGGCCCCTGTTACAGCCTCTGGATGTCCATCATGTTTTGGTGCCCACACTTAGCCTTTTCTGCAACAGCCTCTGGTGTCTACCATGTTTGTGGTGTGCCCACACTTTGCAGGTGGTTCTCATTACAGCCTCTACACACTTTGTGCCTTTCTAGTTGTGATTGAGGAGGGGTGTTGAGATTCAGCAATCACACTCACTAAACAGCCTCTTTGTATGGAGCTTCAGGGTGAAGGATATGCAGGCTAACTTATCCCATATGCACAATGGTGCCTACTGCAGTTTCCTACTTTCCTATAAAGCATTGTACTTGCTTCCTTTTCTTAATGCAATGATAGTACTCTTTTCTTTTCAGTGAAGTGTCAATGTCATTGTCCACATACGCAAGATTGTGTTTATGAGTCCAAGTCTCAATCTTGGAACCTAATTCACTTGTGTAACAAATAGTGTCTTTTCCATCATGAGTACACACTTCTCCTTCCATCCTCCATAGCTTCCGCCTTTGCCATGCTCTAGATCCCGCATTTGTCACAAATTCATGGAGGATTACTTTGAAGCAGCCTGTACTGCACCCGGCAATCAGGCTATGCTCGCCAAGCTGAAGCTCACCGGTGAAGCTCACCGGTGAAGCCAGGATTTGGTGGAAGCAATGGTGCAGAGATCAAGGGATCGCGGAAGGATCCATTACCTGGGAGAAGTTGAAGAAAGTCATGCAGGGAAGATACTTACCACCTGCATATCGCACACAGAAAATGAATGAGTTCTACGAGCTAAAATAGCTGGGACTCACTCTTGACACATACTACTCTAAATTCGTCTCACTTCTTAAGTATGTGCCTTAGATGGACATGACACAGTAGGTGTCAAAATTTTATGCTGGTTTAAATCCACTAGTGAATACCTGTCTCGAATCTATGCGCCCATTAGATCTACAGGACACACTCATTCGAGCTGTCCCTATAATTCAGGAGGTGCAGGCTAGACCAAGAGGTAACAAAACTTAGTCTTATAATGATTGAACAAAGGAACATTTAGGCCTCAAATGAAGAGAGTTCTGTCAAGATTGTGGGAGAGAAGGAAGGAGTCTCACTTGTAGCTTTCTTGCTTGCACAATGGGGGAATACACACAAGGGTGGAGGCTGAAAATAGTTTTTCTCTTCTTAGTTCTGTAAGCCAAAAGAAATCTCATACAAAGAAATAGAAGAACCCTATATATGGGTCTCAAACCAAACTCAACTAACTAAGGTGGCATACTAACTGAGCCACGAACTAGAGTAGATAAGGATAGCTATCATGTAGTTATTATTCATGGGCGCTGTACCAACCGCGTCTGCAACTGACAAGTCGGTGACATAAATACACAACGGTCACCCTGGTGTATCACGAGTGGAGCTCGATATCTCAACACTCCCCCTCGAGCTCAATCCCAATTCTTGCATACCAAGCAGATCTCTGAACTTGCGCAGCTTCTCTGCGCCCAATGCCTTCGTAAATATGTCAGCTACCTGATCCTCTGTGCTGACATAAACTAGATCAATAAGACCTAGTAAAACCCTCTCCCGCACATAGTGATAATGCACCTCAATGTGCTTTGTTCTAGCATGATAGACTGGGTTATTTGCCAAGTGTATAGTACTCATATTTTCACAATAAATGACAACTGGCCCATCTGTAGACTGATGCATATCATAAAGTAGCTTATGCAACCAAGCTACCTCACATGCAGCCATTGCTGCACCCCTGTACTCAGCCTCTGTGCTCGACAAGGCAACTGTAGGCTATTTCTTGCTGCTCCAAGTGAGTACAGCACTCCCAAAAGAGAACACATATCCACTGGTAGATCGTCTATCAGAAATACTACCAGCCCTATATCTGAACCCCAGTCTCATAAAATAGTCCATACTGCAATGTGGACTTCACATACCTGAGTATGCGTCTAGCCACATCCAGATCCGGTTTCCTTGGAGCGTGCATAAACTGACTTACCAATCCAACAGCATAGCTCAAATCTGGCCTGGTAATAGTCATATAAATCAAGCTTCCTACTATGCGTCTGTACATAGTAGGGTCTTCCAGAAGCTCACCTGCATTTGTGCTCAGCTTCACATTCTGCTCCAAAGGAACTAAAATAGGCTTACAGCCTGTCATCCCATATTTGGACAGCATGTCCAATCCATACTGCCTCTGCAAGAGCTGTATCCCACTTGGTGATCTAATCACCTCAATGCCCAAGAAATAACGCAGCTCTCCCAAATCCTTCATCTCAAACTTCTGCTTCAATAGCATTTTCACATGAAGGATATCTTCATCACTGTCACCTATCATAATCAAATCATCAACATAAATGACAAGTAGCATAATACCTTTCTCTGTTTTTCTCACATAAAGTGAGAAATCTGCCTTGGAAATCTGAAAACCAATAGTGACAAGATACTGTCCTATCTTGTCAGACCATGCTCTAGGTGCTTGCTTCAAGCCATACAAAGCTTTCTTCAACCTGCAAACAAACTCAGGATAAACAGCATGCACATAACCTGGTGGCTGCTCCATATAGACCTCTTCTTGCAAATCACCATGCAAGAAGGCATTCTTTACATCCATCTGATGTAAAGACCATCCCCTTGATGCAGCCATAGCAATGACTGCTCTTACGGTTGCCATCCTTGCAACCGGACTGAATGTTTCTTCATAGTCAATGCCATATGTTTGTGCATACCCCTTGACTACTAATCTTGCCTTGTATCTGTTCACAGAACCATCTGCATTGTGCTTCACCTTATAAACCCACTTACAGCCAATTGCATTCTTACCTTTAGGCAAAGGTACCAATTCCCATGTAGCATTTGCTTCCAAGGCATCCATTTCTTCATCCATGGCTTTCTCCCATTTTTCTTTTCCCATGGCTTGCTCAAAAGAAGTGGGTTCTGGTTCCTGTATCACCTTGACCATATATGCATAGTGAATGGCTGTAAATCCATCATATTTCAGCCTATCCACAGGATACCTAACTCTGGTAGACCTGCGCAAAGTGGGTTCACTCCCAGGTGCTCTCAAAACATCCCTGGTCTTCCTTAATCCAGGTGTAACAATAGAAGGAATACCCAACTCATCATCAATGCTCTGTTCTGAGCCACTGGATTCACCATCCACATAAGAGTGACCTGCATTCACATCAAACATGGGCTGATCAACCTTCTCTTTTCCTTTTCGTGATACCCGCATACCACTATCTGCATTACTTTGAGAAGATTCTCCTGATCTCAATCTACCTGTCCATGGCGAAGAATGTGAACCACTGCTAGAGGACGCTCTAGGTCCACTAATATTTTGTGACTGCTGCTGTGAATTTTGTGCAGCATTACCATTTTGTGCATCTACATCATCAATCACATTTACTGGTTTATACCAGCTACTCATCTCATCAAAAACAACATCTCTGCTCACTGTAAACTTACGAGTAGAAGGGTTATAGCATCTATACCCTTTTTGCTACAGAGAGTAACCAATAAAGATGCACTTCTCAGCTTTTGGATCCAACTTGGATCTCAACTCATCTGGCACATGTACATAGGCAATGCAACCAAAAATTTTCAAATGAGAAATATCTGGTTTCCTACCAGTATACCTCTCCTCTGGAGTCATTCCATGTATTGCTGCAGTGGGAGTCCTGTTCATTATGTAGACTGCTGTAGCAACTGCTTCAGCCCAATAAAAATCTGGCAGGTCTTTTTCATTGAGCGTGGCACGAGACACCTCTCCAATATGTCTGTTTTTTCTTTCTGCAATTCCATTTTGCTGTGGGGTATGACTGCATGAATATTGCTGGTTTATGCCATGCTCCTGCAAGAACCTTGCAAACTCATTTGAGAGGTACTCTCCCCCTCCATCTGACCTTAGGCATTTTATTTGCAGGCCTGTTTCTTTTTCAACCATAGCTTTAAGAGTTTTGAAATGCCCAAAAACTTCACTTTTCTTTTTCATAAAATACACCCAAACTTTTCTGCTATAGTCATCAATAAAAGTAACAAAATAATGACAGCCTCCAAGAGATGCGGCTTTAGTAGTCCACACATCAGAGTGGATTAATTCCAATGGCTTCTTACTCTCTTGAACATGTCTAGGAAATGGTTTCCTTGCCTGTTTTCCAAACTGACAGGCTTCACATACCTTATGCATTTCTGCAACCTTGAATCTAGGCAATCCTGCAACAATATTTTGGGCCTGCATTGATTTAAGTCGCTGTACATTAACATGACCAATGCGTTTATGCCAGATATCAATATCTGCAACTACACCGGTCCCATGTGTAAACATTGCTGCACTCAATTCAGACATGTCTGCATCCAACGTAAACATTCTGTCCTTCTTCTTTCCTTTTGCTATCAAGCGACCTTTATTTTTCATATCTTCAACAAAGCATCCATGAGGATTAAATCTGACCTGCAAGCCCTGTTCAATCATTTGACCAACAGGAACCAGATTCTTGGTGATATTCGGGACATGAAATACATCGGACAGGTATTTCTTTTTCCCATCCTGCATAGATAAAGGAATTTTTCCAATTTGCACAATCGGATGTGCAGTATCATCACCAGTCTCCACAAATTCTGGTTTTTCCATTTTCCTTGCATCCTCCATCCATTCTGCATGACCTGTCATGTGGTTTGATGCACCTGAGTCAACATACCACACATCGTTGCTTTCTTCTGCACTTGTCACAGAATTGTTCATGTGCTGCACCATAAACAAATACTCAATTCTGTCATCACCCTGTCTACTAGAAGATGCATAATTTCCTTGTTGCAGTTTTCCATTCATGATGTCATTCTGCTTTTTATAGCAGTCTTTAGCCATATGACCCATTTTACCACAATAGTAGCATTCAACATTACTGTTTGCATTTTGGCCTCTTTGCCATCCACCACGACCTCTTTGGCTCCCCCTGCCTCTAGAGTTACCACGTCCTCCTCCATAGGACTGGTTTTCTTGAGTTTGCTGCATATTCTGATTTCTACCACGGCCTCCAAATCGGCCTCCTCTACCTCTGCCTCTACCTCTTCCAGCATTTGAGTAGAAGACAATTTCTTTTGAAGTTCCTCCTGAAGAAGATGCACCACCATTTCTCTGCTCCTCAGAAATTAGAAGAGCAATCAACTCCTCAAAATCAGGAAATCTTTCACGAACTGAAATGGATGTCCGAAATTGTGCATAATCCTTTCCTAGACCATTCAAGGTCACATAAACTAAATCATCATCTTCCACTGGCGACCCAATGGAAGCAAGTGCATCTGCAATCTTCTTCACCTTCATGTGGTAGTCATTGATGCTCATATTTTCTCTTTGCACATTGTGCAACTCTTGCTTGAGCTGCATTTTCCTGGCTTGCGTATTTGTGCTATACATCTTTGACAGAGTATCCCATGCCTCCTTTGGCGTACTTGCATCCTGAATATGCACAATCATAGAGTTTGAAATGCTTATAGATAGCCAGTACATAACTTTCCTGGCTCTCTCATGCCATGCTTTGAATGCCTGCATTTACTGTTGATTGGGAACATCAGGAAGAACTGGTTCTTCTTCATTTCTTGCAACAAATTCCCAATATCCTTTTCCCATAAGGAAATTCATCATTCTAAACTTCCATGCCTGGAAGTTGTTCTTGTCAAGCTTTTCAGTTACAATCTGTGAAAGAGAATCAGACGCCATTACAGAACACTGCGAAAAATTCTATCACTGCAAAAACTCAGCTTCACCCTCACAAGGGCAAATCTGCAAAACTGGCGAAAGTGGTATTTGACCACACAGTCACTTCCTAGTGACGATTTTGCATAAACAGGAACCAAGGATGATTCTGAAACTCCCAATGTCTCTGCGCACAAGCATACGATGCAATTTCTACAATAACTTTTCACCGACCTGTAGAACAGTGGTCGCACAGCATAAAACAGGGCCTTTTCCTGAGTGCGTGCAGAAAACTTTCGCCTCCAAAACAGGCCCCGAAATGGCCTCAAATAAAAAAAACAGGGTCTCCAAGGGCTAAAGCCCTTGCCCGCAGCATATACTGCCCTCTTGCTTCACCGCGAAGGGCGTCTCAACCTGAGACAATGCACTCCTGCAATTTCCGACTGTGCTACCTGCAGAGATCTGCTCCCAAAACAGAAAATGAAAGCAACACTGCTCCTCTTACCAGACCACCGCGAGCTTGGCTTGCTTTCTTGAGCTCCTTACCATGAACAAGGCTCTGATACCATGTCAAGATTGTGGGAGAGAAGGAAGGAGTCTCACTTGTAGCTTTCTTGCTTGCACAATGGGGGAATACACACAAGGGTGGAGGCTGAAAACAGTTTTTCTCTTCTTAGTTCTGTGAGCCAAAAGAACTCTCATACAAAGAAATAGAAGAACCCTATATATGGGTCTCAAACCAAACTCAACTAACTAAGGTGGCATACTAACTGAGCCATGAACTAGAGTAGATAAGGATAGCTATCATGTAGCTATTATTCATGGGCGCTGTACCAACCGCGTCTGCAACTGACAAGTCGGTGACATTAATACACAACGGTCACCCTGGCGTATCACGAGTGGAGCTTGATATCTCAACAAGTTCAAGGTCAGAATGAGGGGCAAAGAAAGAAAGCAAGGGCTAATAATGTCAACAACTTTGTTCCTACTCAAAGCAACGGCCGAAACCTCCATTGTTTCCACTGCAATGAGCCAGGACATTTCAAGAGGCAATGTCCCAAGCTTGAAGGAGGACATCGTCAAGCACCTTTCCAAGGAACTGGGCGTGGTCAGGGAGCCACTACCCGAGGTAGAGGAAAAACTGCCTGTGTTGCCAATAGGCAAATGTGCAAAGAAGAAGAAGATCCGACCATGGAAGTAGAGCTTGAAAGGGCGACAGTCCATGCCGCTCTTCAGAAGAAAGGGCCGAATCGCCAGTTCTCGGTGATTCAGACACCGTCGGACTATCAAGGTAAAGGCTTCAAGACCTTGATTGATTGTGGCAGTACACATTCCTTTATCTCACCAGCTTGTGCAAAAAGATTAGGAATAGCCACAGTAGATGCATCTATCTTGCTTGTGGAATTGGCAAATGGTCGTGAGGTTACTTGTACCAAGCAAACTACTAAGGTGGAATTCTTTTTGGGAGGAAAGATGACTTCGATCAAATTCAGAGTCATTAATTTAGGTATCCATGAGTGTCTACTCAGAATGGATTGGCTTAAGCCTAATGATGCCCACATTCATTGTGGAAAGGGCCAAATTTCCTTTCGAAACTCTGAAGGGGAATTGGTCACAACTCAGGGTGAGGCTGGAGTGCCAAAAATTCAATTGGCCAAAGCATCTTGGATCATAAAGGGAGTCAGAAAAGGATTACCTGTCTACTTGATTAAGCTTAATAAGTTAGATCAGAAGAAGGAGTCTAGTGAAGGACCTTCATGGCTAAAGGAATACGCGGACTGTCTACTCAGAATGGATTGGCTTAAGCCTAATGATGCCCACATTCATTGTGGAAAGGGCCAAATTTCCTTTCGAAACTCTGAAGGGGAATTGGTCACAACTCAGGGTGAGGCTGGAGTGCCAAAAATTCAATTGGCCAAAGCATCTTAGATCATAAAGGGAGTCAGAAAAGGATTACCTGTCTACTTGATTAAGCTCAACAAGTTAGATCAGAAGCAGGAGTCTAGTGAAGGACCTTCATGGCTAAAGGAATACGCGGACGTATTTCCTGAAGAGTTGACAGAACTCCCGCCTCAAAGAGAAGTGGATCATGAGATCAAGCTAGTACCAAGAGCTGTGCCAATTGCAAAAAGACCCTATAGAATGTCCATATCGGAAGCAATTGAGCTGAAGGAACAACTCAAGCAACTGCTAGATCAGGGCTACATCTGTCCTAGCAGTTCACCATGGGGAGATCCAATACTATTCCAGAAAAAGAAAGATGGAACACTTCGACTATGTATTGATTACAGAGGGTTGAATCAATCAACTTTCAAAAACAAGTACCCTATTCCTAGAATAGATGAACTTCTTGATCGTCTTCAGGGTGCAAAGATCTTCTCCAAGATTGATCTCAGGTCTGGTTACTATCTGATAAGAATCAAGGAAGAGGATATCCCAAAGACGGCCTTCAATACAAGATATGGACACTTTGAGTTTCTAGTTATGTCATTCAGGCTTACGAATGTGCCTGCCACCTTCAATAGGTTAATGTAGGATATGTTTAGGCCATATCTTGATGACTTTATACTCATCTTCTTCGATGACACTTTAGTCTATTCTAAACAGGAAGAAGATCATGAACCCCAACTTCGGATTGTCCTTGAGACAATGAGGGTACATAAGCTGTATGCTAAGATGAAGAAATGTGCATTCTTCAAATGACAGATTGAATATCTGGGATTCATCGTATCAGTGGAAGGAATCTCAGTGGACCCAGCCAAGGTCAGGGATGTGCTAGAATGTCCAATACCAACAATTGTCAAATAAATACGCAATTTTCTTGGATTGACAGGATGGTATAGGGTCTTCATCAAAAACTATGCTTTGATTGCAGCACCTCTGACGAACTTATTGAAGAAGCAAACATCCATTGCATGGTCAACTCCCGAACAAACCAGCTTTGATAGATTGAAGCAAAGTTTGGTATCAGCACCTATCCTAAAACTTCCATACCTTAGTAAGGAGTTCGAGGTAGTAATTGATGCTAGCACACTTGCCTTAGGTTGTGTGCTCATGTAGGAAAGTCATCCTGTAGCATATTCTTCAAGGAAACTGAAGAGCCATGAGAAGAATTATGCTACCCATGATCTAGAATTCTTAGCTGTCATCCATGCTCTAAAGCTTTGGAGACACTACCTGTTGGCTAATAAGTTTACACTAGTAACTAACCATAAGAGTCTCAAGTGGATCTTTACCCAAAACGAGCTCAACATGAGGCAACGTCGGTGGATTGAAGTGCTGGAGGAGTATGACTTTGAAATCAAGTATCGACCTGGAAAGGAGAATGTAGTTACTGATGAACTCAGTTGCAAGGCATTCCTTAATTCTCTAATCTTGCAAAACCCATCAACAGCTAGATCTCTAGCTACAAAGATATCTATGCCAAACAATCCAATACTTGAGTTAGCTGGAGAGGAAGCATGCCATGATCCAGCCTATCAAAAGATGCTAAGGGAGATCTCTATCAAGGATCAGGACCAAAAGCTGTAGGCTAAGTATCATGAATTCTCTATCAATAGTGGACTTGTCTACTATAGAATGAGGTTGTGTATACCGGCAAGCCAGTCACTTAAGCAGAAGATATTATGGGAAGCTCATGATTCCCATTTTTCAAGACATCCTGGCTATGCCAAGATTCTCAATACAGTTAAAAAGAGCTATCATTGGGAGAGGCTTAAAGGTGACATTCTTAAATATGTCACCGAATGTTTGTCTTGTCAACGCATCAAAGCCGAACATGTCAAAATGCCAGGGAAGTTACAACCACTTGACATTCCCCAAATGAAATGGGAATTCATCAGTATGGACTTTGTGGTTGGCCTACCCCAAATTCAAGAAGGATACAACTCCATCATGGTTGTGGTTGACATGCTTACTAAGGTTGCACACCTTATTCCAGTAAAGACAAACTATAAAGCCTTAGACATTGCAAGGTTGTTTATCAAGGAGATATTCAAGCTACATGGGCTACCTAGAAGAATCATTAGTGATCGTGATTCCCTCTTCACATCACACTTCTGGAGAGCTATCTTTGAAGCCATTGGAAGTCAACTTTGTTTTAGCGCAGCTTATCATCCCCAAACTGATGGTCAAACGAAGCGAGTCAATCAAGTTATTGAGGATATGCTTAGGGCACACTGTTGTCGTGAGCCAAAAAGGTGGATTCAATACTTGCCTTTGGTTGAATTTGCCTACAATGCTTCTTACCAACAAAGCATTCAGATGACCCCTTTTCAAGCATTGTATGGTCATGACTGTCGAAGTCCCCTAAACTTCTCAGATCCAACCTTGAGGGTTAAAGCTTCAAGGCAGATGTTGGAAGAGATGGATTACCAAATAAAGTCAATAAGACAGGACATCCAAGCCGCCAAGGATAGACAGAAGGCATACGCGGATTTGAAGCGTCAAGATAGAATCTTCGAGGAAGGAGACATGGTCTTCATTCGCGTACGTCCAAAGAAGAGTTCTCTATCCTTAGGAGATTGCAAGAAGCTAAGTCCAAGGTATTGTGGACCATACAAGATCCTCAAGTTCCTAGGACCTAATGCCTATAGACTGCAACTCCCGAAGAACCTAAAGGTTCATAATTTATTCTAGATCAGCCTATTGAAGAAGTATGTATCTAATTCTAAGCATGTACTTGATGACCAACAAGTTGTAATGCCTAGTCAAGGAGTCCTTGAACTAAGGCCTGACAGGATCTTAGATGTTATGGAGAGACAATTGAGATCTAGAACCTTGAGAGAATGCCTCGTCCAATGGAAATATTATCCCAAGGAGGATGCCACTTGGATAGATGAAAGCATCCTCAACCATCACTATCCCCAGTTTATCTCGAGATGAGGACATCTCGATACCTCCAAGGGGGAGAGAATGTAACAATTCTGATCTCTAAAAAAATCGCACTTCTCATGAGAACCTCCTCTTACAAAAAAAATCCAAATGAATAATTGTTGAAATTTATGGAAAATTTTTTCCCTCCTGTCCCCCCAGCCGACTGTCATGTTGAGGGAGAGGGAGGGAAAGTGGGATGAATAAGCATCCCTACTGGATGCCATGGAGGGGGCAAGGGGATGCAGGATGCCACGTGGGGGCCTGAAGGTCCCCTCCCTCAGCTATAGATGCCATGGGGGCCGTCAGGTTGCAGAGGACATTGCCGTTGAGAGGGAGGAGCCAAGACATTGCTGTTGCCGTTAAAAAACGAGACGCTGCCCAGTAGCCATTGAAGCTACTGCTGCAATCTGCCCCTGCCTGCCATCACGTCGCCATTTGCCACTACAGTCCACCCTTGCTCGTCATCACGCCACCATTGAAGTCTTCCTTCCATGTGTTTTTGGAAGCTTCTTGAAGCTTCTAAGGGGCCTATCATAAGCCCCCTTTCATATTATACCCCCCCCCCCCCATTTCTTCCTTGTGGGCTTCATCCTAGCCCTTGTTCATGCGGGCTTGATAAAACCCCCCCGGAATCCAAAGCCTCCTCTTCCCGTGGCTTTATTAAGCCTTCCTCTCTAAGGGTTTTATAACCTCTTTTCCACCCTTCCCGGTATTTAAAAAACCCTCCCCGTGGTCTTTCCCCCATAAAATGCCTTAGGGTCCTATAAGCCCTTTCATATTGCAAGCCCCCTTAATCCTTTCTTGTGGGCCTCCTTCAAAGGCCCTTTTTTTTGTGTTGTCCCATCCAAGCTTTTATAAGCCCATTAAGCCTTTCTTCCCCTCCCCCCCCCCCCCCCTCGCATTCTTACTGAAAGGATAATCTCAAACCTCGGGGTACCTTAGAACCCCTTTCGATTGGCCTTCAAAAAACACCCTCTTTCCCCCTTGTTGAGTGTTGAAATGACTTGTTTTTTGGCTGATTTTTGTTGTTTTTGAGAGCTGAATGGTTGATTTTATGGGATGATTGATTGATTTGGAAGTGGTTTGAGAGGGTTTTGGATGATATTGATTGTGTTTTGGAAGATCATGATGTTTGTTGATGGTTTTGTGATGGTTCTGATAGGTTCTGATAGGTTATGAATGGTTCTGTATACCTTCTGTTTTGCTCTGTTTTGGTCTGTTTTGTTCTGATTGTCTTCTGTAAGGAGGGATGGAGTATTGATTGATGAAGAATGAGATATTGTGAAAGCTTATTGAATGTTTTGTGAGAGTTTGAAATGGTTTGAGAGTGAGTTATGAGGTTTTGATGACCTTCTGTAACCTTCTGTAGGTCTTCTGTAGAGCTTCTGCTTCTGTACTGTAACTGTTCTGGTACTGTTCTGTAGACTGTTCTGTAAGTGTTCTGTGGAATGTATGTGTGATTTTGGGGAAAGTTTTCTAGCCTTGGAAAGAGGTGAATACAAGTGCAAAAGAGCTTAAAGAAGTGGAAGAAGTAGCTGTTGAAGACTCAAGTGAAGACTAGAGTAAAGTGACAGTAGTGAGCTATGAAGAGACACTGTAGTGGCTCTGGTGACCTTTCATATCAGACATACCTCTTGGGAGGGGTATCCACGACCTAAGAGTGATTATTGAGAGTAATTTTTGAGAGATTGTAGTGAGGATATGATGTATTATTGATGGAGTGAGATAGAGAGAGTCGGAGATAGCCAATTCTATTGAAACAGAGTGATTGTATATGAGAGATTGAGAGAGAAGACTATGAAGATATTGAAGATGAATACTATGTGATGTATTTCCATTCAAAGATGGTGTATTTCTTTGCTTTCTTTGTTTCATTGATGGATTCTATGAGGATGTTGAAGAATATGGTTGATTCTATTAAAAACCGTGGGAGATTTACATGATGCTGCATGAAGATTTGTTGTGCCTGGTGTTCTTTTCTTCATTGTGATCATATGAAACATGATAAACAAGCTTGTTGATGTTACAAGATAGATTTTCTTGCAAGAGAATTCCCTTTTCCTTGGTGTTCCTCTCGGGGCTCCACCCCTTTCACACCACAAAGCTATTTTCTTTTCCCCCTTTTCCGTGAAGACAATTTGCACCCCGATGCTTCTATGAAAGGAAGGGACAATTCATCAGTTCCATTTCTAAGGTTCGATTCTGAAGGATGGTGGAATCACAAAAGGAGTTTCGTGTGTGAAGGAGACGGTCAATGTCATAAATCTGGATCCAAGGCGGAAAGGCGGAGTTCTCGATGGCTCCTAAGAAAGCACAAGGCGCAATTGCTGGAGGATCGTCTCCTAACATCCATGTGGACATATCACCACAAGTCCAGGTTCTTCTTCCTAAATTTGATTAATATCATAATATTTCAATTATGTGTGAATCATTTGAGGAATAAGGATGCATGTTTTTTTTTTTTGAAAACACTTTGGCTAATAAATCACAAATGAGGGATTCGGTCATTAGTCTTTTTCAATAAAACGAACAAAATAAAGTGAGCATAAGATTTCTATGCATTTCTAGCAAGTGGGTTTTATGCATTAATTAGATTAATTAATGCCCATCTTTACAAAACGGAATTATGATAGTACACTTCAGCATGGAAGGAATAAACCGCAAATCACACTATTGAACATATTTTCTTCGAAATGATTCGTTATAGAAAGTTGCTAGCAACCATAGGAAATTGCTAGGGTTGCATGAAGAAGATTTAACTCTAGGCAAGTGGCCTAAAAACGTAAATCAACGAAAGGGTGTGTAAGTTCACCATACAAAAAATTCATTCGAAAAAGAAAGTAGAAAAAGGCTGCATGTTTAAACATAAAATCCTAAAGCTTACTAGCACGAATCTTGTTTGCATATTATAGGATGATCAATTGGAATTATACCTATGCTTTGATCTAAACCCGAAAGATTAGGGTTTGTAAATCAACTTATACGTAGACAATGAATCATGTTCAAGACCAGACAAGTTAAACTAGTTTAAACCTAAACACCTAAAACCATGAAGTACTCGTTTAGGAAGGGTTAATTCAATGCAATGTATCCCAAAGAGCTAACTAGGATTTAACACGTTGAGGACCTAGTCACTCGTATTACCAAAGCTGAAACTCCTATACCCTAAAAGACTTGCCTACATTCACGGAATGTAGGGACATTGGAACATACTTGCGAGAAGTGATCTAGAGTTTTTCCTAAGAATCTCTCTAAAAAGATGAGACTCGGAACCCTAGGACCGACAATGTCAGCCTAATGCAATCAGAACGGATTGTTATATCTAATCATGATACCGTGATTAGAAGACACCGTTGATGGATAGAATAGTCCCATAGTTTGACGCAACACTTGTGCAACACGTTGCAGAGTCGCATGATCTTATGATTTGATCACAAGGGAATGGCCAATTCCTCGAAATGAGATTGGCAAATTCTTACGCAAGTTTATCTTGCAAGAGGATGAATAATTGTCTTGATATAGTACCTTTCTTGGGTAAAGTGACCAAGATATGGGGATTAGATGTTTGCTTGGAAGCAAATGACCAATCAATAAATTGGAATAATATATGAACTTAAGGTATTGACTAAGTCGGGTTAATAGGGTACGGCCCTAACCCAAGGATATAGGGTTAACAAATAAACCTTTGGGGATCTTGCCAAGTCGCAATTGATCCCGGATCGAGTGCTGGATGCATTCGGAAAGAAGGATTCGCTCCTTAGCAATTGGCTAAAAATAACGATCAATAGAAATGATTGTGCTTGTAACAGTTTTAGGAGCACTGTTTTGCTTTGTTTGCTCAGAGAATTAAAGGATGAAAAGATATCTAATGCTTTAGGTTGAAGGCCTGAAGTGAGAGGCAGCTTTAGTTACCCCCGACTGCATGCCTGACCCTAACCAAGGGGGTTGTTAACCGCACCGGGAAGGTGGACCAAACCCGCTGCGAGAGCTCTCTCTGTTGAGCGCTACTTGGAGCAAGAGGACGCTTGGGTGCCAGAGGGGGCTCTGGCCATAAATCTCTCGCCTTCCAGGCCTTGCTCAAGAGGCCAACGTGACTGGGGATTGGATCTCGAGGCCCGCATACTAGTCTACGGGCAGAATCTTGGATTAGTAATCCCTCTAGATTGCTGGATAGCCTTCGGGCGGATTATGGATAAGCCTACCAGCTAGACTTTATGCATTTCAAAGATAAATATGATAACCTATTGAAAAGGAACTTGTTTGACATTGCTTTTCTATGTCAAGTGCTATGATTACGTGAAGTAACCAGTGCCTAATGGACTAATTAAGAAAGCTGATTGATACATATCCAACTAAATGTGTTAGGTAAATAAATAAATAAAACAACCTGAGGAAAGTGCGGAGCATGTGGCTATAGGTCCGTCCTACGGATGGGTGGTCCCGGTTTGCCAAGAACTTTTCTCAATCATGATGGACAGCAAGAAGATCGCTCAAAGGACACAAACAGCAAGGGCACTGACCTAGAAGTCTAAGTTACAATAATCCCGATTTACGCTATTTTAGGGGGACGGAATGGGACTATGCCTTATGGCAGAGAGGTCGAGCCTTGCATCCCTCTCGTTTCCCATTCTCCTTGAACCAAGTGTAGCGTGAATCCGCTTCGGACCTGGCGTTCTGCGTAAAGTAGTTTGCTCGGGTTTGACACTAGTTGCCATTAGGAGATGACCAATAGGGAAAACCCTAATTCAGGTCAATCCTAAGTGAGAACGGCCAGAGTACTTCCGCTACGTGGCAGACGCGGAAAGTCCTAGATCACAAACCCCGTAACATTCCATGGGAGTGCCGAGCGGAACTTTCTAGACATCCTTTCCGATGGACTGCTAAGACATGTCCTAAAGATAACAGGTGGATAGTTACAAGATGCTGCGCCGAACACACACAGAATGTACGAGGAGAAGCTCACTCAAGAGACAAGAAGAGAGATGGAGGCCAAAACGTTTTCTTGTTGGTTTCTTCTTCTTCTTCCACACGCTTTACAATGTACACAAAGTATAGATAAGATACACCATAAAGGAAAGTGGTCTACTAAGTCAAACAATGCATAACCGACTACACTAATCGATTGGGGCTATAACTATACCAGCTGTAAATAGGTGTAACAACCTAAATATAATAAGTAATGAGTTAGTGGCCATGTGAGAGCCATAATGACCACCGACATGCTAAGTGTAGATGTGTGGACCCATCTAATCGGGCAGTCCATCATTAATGTCTACATGTGTTGAGCTTGTCATCTCAACACTCCCCCTCAAGCTCAACTATATCTCTGCAACTCCAAGTAAGCTAAAAAAGCTTTTGAAGCTTCTTTGTACCCAATGCCTTCGTGAAGATGTCAGCTATCTAATCTTGTGTGCTGACATACACCAAGTCAATCTCACTTGCTAGTACCTTCTCTCTCACAAAGTGGTAGTGTACCTCAATATGTTTTGTCCTGGCATGGAACACAGGGCTCCTAGCCAACTGTATACTGCTCATGTTGTCACAATAAATGACAACTAGACCTTCCACCTACACATCTAAATCAGCCAATAACTTTTGCAACCATACTGCCTCACATGCTTGTCAAGAATCGCGTGGTGGGGGGACTTGCTCAAGATGCTACGCCAAACACACGCAGATTGCACAAGGAGAAGCTCACTCAAGAGACAAGAAGAGAGATGGAGGCCAAAACGTTTTCTTGCTAGTTTCTTCTTCTTCTTCCACACACTTTACAATGTACACAAAGTATAGATAAGATACAACATAAAGGAAAGTGGCCTACTAAGTCAAACAATGTATAACCGACTACACTAGTCGACTGGTGCTATAACTTTGCCAGCTGTAAATAGGTGTAACAACCTGAATATAAAAAGTAATGAGTGCCATGTGAGAGTCATAATGACCACCGACGTGCTAAGTGTAGATGTGTGGACCCATCTAACCAGGCAGTCCATCATCAATGTCCGCATGTGTTGAGCTTGTCATCTCAACACTCCCCCTCAAGCTCAACTGCATCTTTGCAACTCCAAGTAAGCTTCGAAACTTTTGAAGCTTCTCTGTACCCAATGCCTTTGTGAAGATGTCAGCAATCTGATCCTGAGTGCTGACATACACCAAGTCAATCTCACCTGCTAGTACCTTCTCTCTCACAAAGTGGTAGTGTACCTCAATATGTTTTGTCCTGGCATGGAACAGAGTGTTCCTAGCCAACTGTATACTGCTCATGTTGTCACAATAAATGACAACTGGACCTTCCAGCTGCACATCCAAATCAGCCAATAACTTTTGTAGCCATACTACCTCACATGCTGCAACAACAGCACCTCTATACTCAGCCTCTGTACTCGAAAAAGCAACTGTAGATTGCTTTTTGCTACTCCAAGCAACTGCCGCACTACCAAGAGAGAACACGTATCCGCTGGTAGATCTTCTATCAGACATACTACCAGCCCAATCTGCATCTGTGTATCCAAACACCTGTACATTTGTACCTGCCTCATAGAAAAGTCTATAATATTATGTGGACTTCACATATCTCAATATGCGTCTGACTGTATCCAAATGTGGCTTTCTAGGTACTTGCATAAATTGACTCACAAGACCAACACCGTAGCTCAAGTCTGGCCTTGTAATGGTCATGTAAATCAAACTCCCCACTATCCTCCTGAACATAGTAGGGTCTTCTATCTCATCCCCAACATCAGCACTCAACTTTACATTCTGCTCTAACGGGACTGAAAGTGGTTTGCATGTTGTCATACCATACTTGGACAACATATCCAAGCCATACTGTCTTTGAGACAGCCATATACCATCATCACATTTGATCACCTCAATGCCAAGGAAGTACCTTAGCTCACCTAAATCCTTCATCTCAAACTTCTTCTTCAAAAAGTCCTTGACTTCAGCAATCCCACTATCACTATCACATGTAATAATCAAGTCATCCACATAGATGACTATGATGACCAAACCTGTATCTCCCTTTCTCACATAAAGTGAGTGATCAGCATCAAAAACATAAAAGGAAATATTGACAAGATACTCTCTGATCTTGTCAGACCATGCTCTAGGTGCTTGCTTGAGCCCATAGAGCGCCTTCTTCAACCTGCACACATACTTGGGATGCTCTAAATCTTCATAACCTGTTGGCTGATTCATATATCCTTCTTCCTGCAAATCACCATGCAAGAAGACATTCTTTACATCCATTTGCTGCAATCTCCAACCTTTGGCTGCTGCCAAAGCAATCACACATCTGACAGTTGCCATCCTAGCAATTGGACTGAAGGTTTCTTCATAATCTATTCCATATATCTAGGCATAGCCTTTTGCAACTAGCCTAGCTTTGTACCTACTAATAGAACCATCTGCATTGTGCTTAATCTTATAAACCCACTTACATCCAATAGCTTTCTTACCCTTCGGCAATGATATTAGATCCCAAGTCTCATTGGCCTCTAATGCAGCCATCTCCTCATCCATTGCTGCATCCCAATGAGCATGACCAATAGCCTCCTCAAAACATGTGGGCTCAACATCCTCAACTAGTTTCACCATATAAGCATAATAGTGAGCTGCATAAGCTTCAAAACCAAATCTTTTAACAGGGTATCTGACCCTGCTAGATTTGCGTACCACTGGATCACTCAATGGAGCCTTTACATTACTATGAGCTTCTGTACACCTGGTGTCCTAATAGAAGGAATACCAAGCTCATCATCCAAGCTCTCTGAGCCATTGGAGTCTCCATCAAGAACTTCATCAATGCCATCTGACACTTTGTTCTTTCCTTTGTCTTTACCTGTAGTGCTACTAGATGCACCTGAAGATGTAGAGCTACTCCTTAGTCTCCCAGACCAAGGACTACAAAATGATGTCTTTGGTCCACTGAGAGTCCGTGATTCTTGCTTTTCAGCTTGCACATGAGTGTCATGATCATCATCATTATCCAATGCATCACCACTAGATGCATACCAACTGCTCATTTCATCAAAGATGACATCCCTGCTCACTTTGAACTTACATGTGACAGGGTTATACCAGCGATACCCTTTCTGCTCTAAAGAGTATCCAATAAAGACACACTTTTCAACCTTTGGATCCAGTTTCTTCTGCAACTCATCTGGCACATGAATATATGCAATACAGCCAAACACTTTCAAGTGTGAGACATCAGGCTTCTTACCTGTAAAACATTCTTCGGGGGTCATACCAGGAACTGCAGCTGTGGGAGTTTTGTTCATAATATAAATAGCAGTATGAACAGCCTCAGACCAAAAATTCTTAGGCATATTCTTTTAAGCCATCAAGGCACATGCAACTTCTGCAATATGCCTATTTTTCCTTTCTGCAACCCCATTTTGCTGTGGGGTATTTCTGCATGTGAATTGTCTCTTTATCCCATGAGACCTCAGAAAATCACTGAACTCATTCGAGAGGTACTCTCCCCCTCCATCTAACCTCAAGCACTTTACTTTCAAGCCTGTTTCAGTTTCAACTATAGCCTTGAAAGTTCTAAAGTACTCAAATGCTTAACTCTTTTCCTTCATAAAATATACCCACAGCTTTCTAGAACAATCATCAATGAATGTGACAAAGTATGAACTGCCTCCAAGAGATACATTTTGTGTAGGCCCCCAAATATCTGTATGCACAATATCAAGGATATTTCTGCTTACATCTCTGTCATGTGAAAAGGGTTGTCTTGCTTGCTTACCAAACGGACATGCTTCACATACCTTATGAAATTCTGCAATTCTAAATGTAGGCAAACCTGTAACCAACCCTTTGCAGTGCATTAATTTCAGCCTTTGTACATTTGCATGTCCAATGCATTTGTGCCAAATTTCAATATCTACAACAACACCTTTTCCTTTAGCATACATAGCAGCATTCATAGTAGGAATTCCAGCATCCAGAGTAAACATACGTCCAACTCTACTTCCCTTTGCAACCAACGTGCACTTGTCATTGAAGTCTTCTACAAAGCAGCCCTTTGCATTAAATTTGACTTGCTGCCCTTGCTCTACCATCTGACCTACTGACACCAAGTTCTTTGTAATAGATGGCACATGTAATACATCTGAAAGACTCTTTGTCTTACCATCATGCAAGGACAAGGGAACTTTTCCAATGTGTGAAATCGGGTGGCATGAATCATCACCCATCTACACATAACCTGTATTTTGCAAATCCTGCATCTCTCCAAACCATTCTGCATGGCTGGTCATATGATTGGATGCACCTAAATCAACATATCAAACATCATCATGTGTTCCCTTTCCTGTAACAGCATTCAACATATGCTGCATAACAAACAGACATTCATTTTTGTCTTCATTCTGTCGTGAAGACGATGCATAGTTTCCTTGTAGGTGTGATTGAAATATTTTAACATCCTTTTGTTATGACACCTGGTGCAGAATCGGTATGTACCGCCTCATGAGAGGCAAGCTCAGAGTGAGCCACACATGAGGAGATCTAAGAGGGTCAAAAGACTAGTTGAGAAACTTACATAGACTGAATATTCAGCCCGTCATTACTCATATATGACTAAGGTGATAGGTTTCAAAGAATCCACTAAGTTTGATGAGGTAATTCCAAATGAGAATTGAGAGCGGAATTTAGGTGACGGGAAGTGCTTAAAAATAGCAAAAAATTATGAATATCAAGGGAAAAATATTCACTGTCAAAGGCGGCAGCTCGATCTAGGACGATTTTAAGCGTCAAAGTGCTTTAAAGGCGCCCGAGCCACACTTGTTGATTTTTCATAAATTTTCAGACAGTCGTGGGGGTTGACACGAGCTACTCGCCAATGTGGGATGCTAAGCCGGACGCCCAGGATTTTTCAGAGCTCGATTCCGAGTCCGAACGAGGAAATGGCCAAGAAACGGTCAAGATGCGAAGGGGTGGACAAAATTTGGCCCAAATGAGTAAGTGACTCTTGGGAGCCCAAGGAAAAAAGTCACATGAAATGTTTGGGATGGAATCGCGGAGAGAGAGAGAGAGGAGGAAATCAACGCCATACTGCGTCGAAAAATGCGCCATGAGGATGATGGTGCTCCTCCCTACCTGTGAACAACCATGCCAACTGATCACTGCCCCTCATTCCCTCCTGGATGCCAATCTTATCGCCGCCCTTCGCCCGTTGAATGATGCCCTCTTTGAAGATCTCTGATTTCAGTCTTTCTCTCTCCTCCCTCTCTCTCTTCTAAAGGCAAGTTCATGTGGGAAGAAGAAGGAAGAAGCAAGAATGATGGAGGCTTGTCCGGCATGGATCGGATTGCTCCACGGGCTGGAAATGGTGATTGGTGATTGTGCTGGACATGAAGTGCTGCTGATTTCCAAATTTGCAGCCATGGACATGAAACCCGAAACACGCAAATAAGCGGTAATTTAAAATTTTCAAAGGAAATTTGAGCTTTTATGGCTTTTGATGGATGAAATGTTGTTCATGTGGGATAAAAATTGTTTATGTTGCTATTTTCTATGAGTTCTTGCTGGTCATAATCAAAAAATCAGAAAAATATGCATTTTATGGTTCAAAATAATATGCTAAAACACGTAAAACATGAAAAAACAAGGGAAAATGAGGGTTTTTGGCATAAAAATGGGGAAGTAAATAGGAACATCAACTAAACTTTCATTTTTCTGCAAGAAGGAACTAAGGGCCACAGCCCATAACCTGTTTTGAATTTTCAGTAATTAAATAATGGAGGAAAATAAGGGAAAATACAAGAAAAGGGTGAAAAAACCCTAAAAAATAGGGAAAAAATACATTTTGGGTTCCGAAAAATAAGGATAAATAAGAGCAATGTTTGTGAGTGTTTGTGGGGACTGAAGCATGAGGATTTTCCTCAGTTCAACCCCACTTTCTTGTGCTAGTGTGGTTTTTCCCGCTTTTTATACATAAAATGGTGTCAAAATACCCTATAAATCTATGCAATGACGCAATATTTAAATGGGAAAGGGTAGAGGAGTTGAAATATGTCTAAATGCCATGTGAAATGATGGGAAAGTTGCTGATTTCTATGTATAGCATTTAGGACGGATGATAATTAAAATTAAGAGCTTAGTAGCACGAGGATCACCTCGGTGCTAGGCCCATGCAACGAAGCACGAACGGTAGTTGGAAACCATTAAAGGAATGTTTTTGCACTTGTGCACGATACTGTTTTGCTAAATGTTTGAGCACTAGGCATCTACCAAATGCATGGAGCATGAAAAAGAATTTAAAAGTATCAGTGATCAGCTCCTGGACATGCATTGCAATTGGTTTATGAGGACATGACCTACGTTGAGAGGCAGTGAGGTACCCATGCTGCAGGTAGACGCGGGTCCTAAAGGGGAAATCAAGTAAGGACAATGGTACATTCCTGGACACGTTTATTTGGTACCTTGAGCAACGTTTGTGCGAAATGTTTAGATGTTGAGCGACGCATCGAGGGGCCAATCCCCGAGGTGTAGGAGAGTCGTAGAGGGTTGACGGCATTCAGCTATAGGAGAAACCCCATGTGTATGTGATTCGAGCCTTTTGGCTATGTGAAAGGGACTCCCTCTGAGGAGTAATATTGGGTTAGGATCAGTTGGACTACAACGTATACAAACGCAATGTTTAGGAAGGCAGAGATTTCGATAGACGCTCCTGGCCGCGAGGCCGAGGGGTTGTCTTGTGCGTAGTGACGAGGCCCGGCTAGTGCATGAGCCAGTGCCGGCCCGTTTTTTGGTCCATCAATGATGCGTCTGCCGGGAGCCGCTTAAAAGTGGCGGTTCTCAAATCCTGGTTGTTTAGGGACCAACTAGCAGTTTATGCCAAAGGATACTGAGATTGATCCGTTATTTGTTGATAAGCATCGTCTAGCAGAAATCCAAAAGCAAGAAAGAGACGAAAGAGCTAGGCGACGTGCTGAAATTTTTAGGAGATATTCTCCTAAGCGTAGCGGCGCTGAACCCTTACGAGGGAGTGGATCTAGTGGTCTTGGGGCCACAAGCAATAAGTTAGGAGAATGTGGAAGCTCTAGTGCTCCCCTTCCTTCTATAAGCCAGTCCACGTCAAGTACGGGAGGTGTAACCCCACCGTCCCCTATTCCTAGTGCAAATCCAATCCTTGTCATGGCGCATCCTATTGCAATTCCAGCAGGAATGACGGATTTGCCAGCTCTAGGTTACCCGCTACCCATTTTTAATGGGCTAGTTGAGGAAGATGCAAAACTCCACATTAGGGAGTTTCAAAAGCTGATGTTTAACTGTCGCATCCAAGAAGAAGGACATTTAATGATGTTCTTCAACATGACTCTCAAAGGAAGAGCCGCTATATGGTATCATGGTTTAGAAGCCGGGACCATATTGAATATTGATTCATTTTATGGAGCTTTTGGAAGGGAGTTTGCCCCTGAAAGGGGTGGACAATATTGGTTGCGTGTACTCAACGTGACCCGCCAAGATCCACACGAGGATATTCGTGCTTATGTGAAGAAGATAAAAGAGGTTTTCCGTAAGTTGGAGACCTCTATTCCTATCCCCGCAGCTGCCCAATTGCAATATTTCCTACATGGTTTGGACTTTAATATCCAATTGCAGTTGCTCCAAATGGTGGAGGCTAGGCGGTTAATTCTAATACCATGCCTGTGGCTCAACAACCAGTGCCTAATCGAATTGTTAGGCCGATGGAATGACATGGTAATGACCCAGGCTATGAGTCGAGTTCTTCCAATGTTCTTGGCGAGGTTAAGGACATGATGAAGCATTATACCGACATGATTACGGAGCAGTATCGACAAATAGCCGTTGATGTCAACTTCCTTAAAAAACAACAAAATTTGATAGGAAGTAGATACCCAGAGGAGGGTGCACCTTCGAGGTTTAGTTGCAAATGGTGTGGTGGGCAGCACTATCCAAGAAATTGCCCAAATGTTAAGTGTGACATTTGTGGAAAATCCGGCCATTTAGCAGCTACTTGCTGGAGTAAGATCAGTTCCCTCCAGCGAGGAAGTCGGCAACCAGGGCCTGTTAATCATCGTGCCCAAGGAAATGATTCCCAGTGAGAGGACGGGCCTAAACAAATACTTCAACGACCAAAGACTACAGTGGAGGAGCTACCAAGTGGTAGTGGGGTTAGTTTGATTGAGGCTGTACGCGTTAATGATGCTGAAACCTCTAATCTGCGAGCTGTCCTTACAAGAGGTCAAAAGGGTAGAGAGGCCGACAAGGATAAGCCTGTCAACATAAACCCTAAACAAGGCGACAAAGGAACGCAAGTTTTGGATCCTGCCATGGAAGGGGGACCTTTGAAGCCCGTAGAAAGTAAAGCCGATAAGGAACCACCAAAGAAGAAGGTGAAAGTTAAGAAAGAGGCAATAAAGCCGGTTCAGTGACCTAAAGAGCGGATGGTTTGGTGTGAAAAGCGAGCTCTATCGAACTATCATGAATTCTATTTGGCGAGCTCTCTTTGCGAAGTCAAGCCGGATGTGAATCTCTTGCAGCTTATTAAGCTTTCCCCAGGAGTACGCAAGGAATTTAGAAAGATCCTACGTACCGGGTATATCGTAGAACCTTTGGGTATTGCGTGAGTTGGTGATGACTGGTTCGAGCATGCTGAGAAGCATTGCCCAAGGGTTGCAGCCTATGTCAATGGGATATTAGTAGATTATGCCATTGTCGACACAGGATCATCGGTTAACATTATGAGTTCTGAACTGATGGAAAGGTTGGGTCTTGCGATCTAGAAAGATACCTCCACAATTCTCAGAATGGCAGATGATAGTTTGAGACAGCCAGAAGGCTGCATTACTAAGGTCCATGTCACTGTTGCAAATGTAGAATGCCTGTTGGATTTTAGGGTGATTCGTTTTGCAGGCCGGCCAAGTTACCAAGTATTACTCGGACGACCTTGGATCTTGCAAGCGGACTGCGAAGTGGATATACCCGCTGGTCGGCTAATATTTGGCAGAGGTGCCCAGCGTGTGGTGGTTGATGCTTATCTTGAGTCCCCGCAGAGTGAGAGAGCTCCTCTATCTTCTACAGAATTGGAGACATTAGAAGATTTATTTGCTAGTGAGACATCATCGAGTGATGAGTCCAAAGAGGGATCCACCACAGAGGACATCTATCAGATCACTTTGAATGAGCCGATAGAGGGCCAAGATCATATAAGAGATGCAGATGTTATCGAGCTAGACCTTGGTACGCCTGATGATGCACGGCCAATCAAATTAGGTTCTATGCTCAGCATAGCAGAAAGGGAGGACTATGTGGCCTTGATCCAGGAATTCCGTGATATCTTTGCCTGGAGTTATGATGAATTGAGAGGCATCCCTCCTAGTCTTGCTGTTCATACAATTCCGTTGAAAGAGGGCAGTCGTCCTGTACGGCAAAAAGTAAGGCGTATGCCTTTCGAATTGAGGGACGGCCTGTTTGAAGAGTTACAGAAGCTTCGAAAAGCGGGTTTGATTTTTCCTGTGCAACACACGGAATGGCGTTTGCCAGTTGTGATTAGAAAGAAGAAGAATAATCAAATCCGGTTACGTGTAGACTTTAGGAAGCTGAATAAGCAGACAGTTAAGGACTACTACCCGTTGCCATTTATTGACCAGATTTTGGATCAATTAGCGGGTAGGGAGATATATTCGTTTATGGATTGCTTTGCAGGATACAACCAAATGGCAATTGCAGAAGAGGATAAGTTGAAAACAACTTTTATTACTGTATTTGGTACTTTTGCGTACCATGTGATGGCCTTTGGTTTATGCAATGCACCTGGTTCGTGGCAACGAATAGCCGATAAGACATTCGGTGATATATCCCCTGAAGAGTTGAAGGTGTTTATTGATGACTTAGGGGTTGCCACCGTGAGAGAAAGGTAGTTGAGCATTCTAAGAAAATGCTTTGAGCGCTGTAGACAATTTTGCATCACCCTAAACCCACGGAAGTGTGTTTTTGGAGTACCTTATGGACTATTGCTGGGTCATGTGGTCAGTTCGGTAGGAATTGCGACAGACCCCGAGAAGGTCAAAGTTATAGTTGCCATGGGTCCACCATGCACTCCGAAAGAGGTTCATAGCTTTCTGTCTTCGGTTGGTTACTACCGTAGATTCATCAACGCCTTAGCAGAAAGAACGTTGCCGCTTACAAATTTATTGTCGTTTAGCTATTCGTTTGTATGGGGTGACCCTTGTAAGGTAGCATTCGAGGATGTGAAACAGGAGCTAGCAAGAGTGCTCGTTTTAAAAGCACCTAAAAGAGGTGAGGTGTTTTATATATTTTCAGCAGCCACTATGTATAGTATCAGCTGCTGTTTAGCCCAAATTTGGGAAGAGAAGTGGTACCACCCAATTGCTTTTGCCAGCCGGAAGCTGGGGGTATCCGAAATCAATTATACTTACATGGAGAGATTGTGTCTAGTGATGGTCTTTGGGACCAAGAAATTCAGGCATTACATTCTCTATGAGAAAGTCGTGCTTTATACGAAGGCGGAGGGGCTTCAGCTATTGATGAATAAGCTATAGCCGCCTGATCGTCTAGCAAAGTGGTTGATCACTTTGCAGGAATTTGATTATGAAATCAAGAGTAAGCCACCAAGGTTGCAAGGCATCATGGAATGTCTAGTGGACTTTGGGGAGCCGAAAGAATCTGTGGCTGAACGTAGTGACATGGAGTTGTTATTTAAAATAGATACGGCATCTATTCCCTCCTGGTATACTGCAATAACGCATTATTTATCAACAGGAGAGGCGGGATCCGAATTATCTAAAGCTGAGAGAAGAAAAATTAAGCAGCAAGCGTTAAAGTTTGCTTTGATCGTAGGTACATTATATTGGCAAGGGGTTGATGACATCTATTGCCGATGTGTGATGCCTGACCAGGTGCCATTCATTTTGGAAGAGTGCCATGATTCTGCTTGCGGTGGCCATTTTGCTGGACGGCTTACAGCACAAAAGGCTTTAAGAGCAGGTTATTGGTGGCCTGCCATTTTCCAGGATGCGTTTGCGTATGTTAAGCGATGCGATATTTGCCAACGACATGATAGTCGAGAGAATAGGAAACGACCACTCACCCCTATTATGGCGATACTTCCATTTGAGAAGTGGGGAATAGACTTTGTGGGTCCTATTACTCCGTCGTCGACTACGCAAAAGAGGTACATCATTGTAGCAACTGACTACTTCACAAAGTGGTCAGAAGCACGTGCAACAAGGAAAGATGATGCTAAAGAAACTGCTAGTTTCCTTTTAGAGCAGATAATATGCCGGTTTGGTCCGTCGAAAGAATTAGTGTCGGACCGTGGAACCCATTTCCTGAATAAGGTGATTAAAGGTTTGACAGAGATGTGGCAAATCAAGCATAACAAGACAACCCCATATAATCCGCAAGCCAATGGGCAAGTTGAAAGCACCAACAAGCAGCTTGTGGGCATCCTGTCCAAAATTGTGTCGGAAAAGAAACGGGATTGGGATAAAAAGTTATACGTGGCAGTGTGGGCTTATAATACGACTTTCAAACGAGCCACTGGCCATACCCCGTTCAAGTTAGTATATGGGGAGGAGTGTGTCTTGCCTTTAGAGATTGAGCTGCCGACTATTCGGTTTGCCATCAATCATTCTTTGAGCGATGAAGATGCACTTTTCGAGCGCTTGACGACACTAGCACATTTAGATGAGCTTAAGCTGCAGAGCTTATTGCACCAAGAAGTGGCGAAGCGCCGAATGAAGCAGCTACACGACCTCAAAGCCAAGAAATACACCTTCAAGAAAGGACAGCTTGTTCTGTATTATGACGCACGAAGTGAATTATTTCCAGGCAAGCTAGAGCCCAAATGGGATGGGCCCTATAGGATCGTTAGAGTAGGAAAGAATAAATCCACAGTCTTGTTAGCTGACCTTAAGGGGATAGAATTTAAAAATAAGGTTAATCTTAATAAGATTGAACCTTATTATTTCTGATTGCACTAATGCTATGACTGCCTTGCAGGTCTAGGCGAGATCGATCAAACATCTGCAAGGAAATCGTGATAGAGGTTGATGGGTCGTCTGATCCCTTATTTAGAACACCCATATTTGGAACAAAGGTATCATCAGGGAAAGCTCATTTGGTGGAGCAAAGGATACAAGGTGATTGAGCAAGAAGGCGGGACATTTATTTGGGAGATCAAGGTCTTCTGCCATCACTGCCTACAAATTTTGACGAGCATCCCTGTTGAATTTAACGATGATGGAGGGATGGAGCCTACAGTTCACCCGTTGAATATGTTGAATTTTGATTACCATAATTACGAGTAGAGTTCAGGATGGCGGGATATGTAAACCCTTTATGGACGTACACCTTGTACTTTGATGGGGCGTCCAGGGGTCCGTGCAAAAAAGGAAGTGTAGGAGTTGTCATCCGAGACCCCCGACGACGCATTGTCATGAAGTTAGCTGTTTATCTCGGGGTGAATTTTACCAATAATATGGCCGAATACAAAGCCCTGATAATGGGTTTGAATATTGCAAAGAAGGGTGGTATCCGTCAGTTATTGGTGAAAGGGGACTCTCAGTTGGTTTTAAATCAACTCAATGGGACGTACATGGTACGGAACCCCATCCTTTGTATGTACCATCATAATGCCATAGCCCTGCTAGACGAATTCGACAGAGTGTCTTTTCAGCTGATTCCACGGAATTGGAATCAATTTGCCGATTCTTTGGCTAATTTTGAGTATGAAGAAGACCTCTTCTTTAATTGTGGCCCTTGTCCCAATATATCTATTGATGCTGAGACAGGACCCGGTCGTTTGTGGGGTATGCTTTCTGAACATGCTCTCTTTGGCAGACGATGGTTGCTTTGGGTGATGCAAAGGGTAAGCGAGACTCATCTGCCTTTATTATCATGTACCCACAGACTGATTCGACGACATGTGATGCGAACACCTCTTGCGATATACGCAGGAGGGATAGGTCATAATTTAATGCACCTAGTTTAGGGCTACGAGCCTCTGTTCCCCTGGGAATAGTATGCTTTGCTGTCTATCATAGTTGTTTCCAGGAGGATGCTATGCATAGTATGGTTTTATTTCATTAGGCCAAGAGGGCCGATGCAGTTTTGTAGTGAAATGTTTGATTTCATTAGGCCAAGAGGGCCATTTCCCTGTCTAGTGCGGGTGCATTTAATCGGGTTTTTGTTTTAAGTGTTGTGCTGGACAGGTTTCGCGGTTCGTGGAATTTTGTGGAGCCTGGAGGAGCCTTTGCTGCAATGGAAGCTTCTTGTGGCCAATCCAGGTGATATCTCTCCTTCATGAGTACCTTTTTTTCCTGCTATATGTGTATGTGTACTTGTCGAGGGGACTCATTTTTGTTGGGGACCGGCAACCAAGGCATGAAGTCACAGGTTTAGGTTGAGTATGTTTGAGGGAGGTCGGAGTAGTCATCACCTCCTGCAATGACATTGTTAGACATTGAAAGACCTGTTTTAGAAGGACGCCCTAATGGCCTTGTTCTGCTAGCCTGCTAGGCAGCCGTTCTAGGAGTCCTTGTTAGTAGTGAGGCAGTTAGGGAAGCTTGACAGAAGATAACAATGATGATGCCAGAAACTCTATACATCCTAAAAGATGAATATCGATACGAAGGTGTGTAAAAAGGGGTTCTAACCCCTCTTAAAGAAAAGAAAAGAAATGAAATGAAATGAAAAAATATAAGCAGTTGATCATTGCCTTGCAAAGGCCTGGTAGGTTCCTGGGGACGAGTCAGACCTGGGTCCGATACCTTGTCTTCCTAGGGGTGGCTTCTTGCTGGAAAAATAATACCAAAACAAGGAAGGTTGGAGCGAAAATAAAAGTGAGCGTTAGAAAAGGATTAAGTGTCGCCTTGCGAGGGCTTCGCAGGTTCTTGGGTGCCGAGACAGGTCCTGAGACCGATGCCCTGCTCTCCTTGGGTCACTACGCTCAGCTCCCTCCTTTTTACATGCCCAAGTATGTTCATCCAATACAAACCCTAAAAGAAGACATGTACTGAAGGAAAATACTCTTTGATCAGGCTATAGGAGTCCTCGCCTTGTAGGAGCTCCTAGTGGTGTTGTCTTTAGTTGGTAAGTAGTGCAGACTACCACTTAGGGCAACCTCTTTGATAGGGTTTTTTTTAGTTTGGCTGTGTTGGAGCAGCTGGATAGTGACTCACTTCGGCTCTTCTATTAGATGATGCTAGGCCTACTCCTTGTGGATGTCATGCCTTGGTTCTGTCCAGGGGGAGGGGGAGCATTGTGCTGAGTTTTATTATATAATTGTTTTGTATCAGTTTGATGCTTCTTTGGTTGTTTATGTGCAGATATGTTCGTGGATTCGACGGGCTGAGTCGCCCTATCCCGTGGTCGCCAATGAGAGCGGAATTTAGGTGATGGGAAGTGCTTAAAAATAGCAAAAAATTATGAATATCAAGGGAAAAATATTCACTGTCAAAGGCGGCAGCTCGATCTAGGACGATTTTAAGCGTCAAAGTGCTTTAAAGGCACCCGAGCAACACTTGTTGATTTTTCATAATTTTTCAGACAGTCGTGGGGGTTGACACGAGCTACTAGCCAATGCGGGATGCTAAGCCGGATGCCTAGGATTTTTCAGAGCTCGATTCCGAGTCCGGACGAGGAAATGGCCAAGAAACGGTCAAGATGCGAAGGGGTGGACAAAATTTGGCCCAAATGAGTAAGTGACTCTTGGGAGCCCAAGGAAAAAAGTCACATGAAATGTTTGGGATGGAATCGTGGAGAGAGAGAGAGGAGGAAATCAACGCCATACTACGCCGAAAAATGCGCCATGAGGATGATGGTGCTCCTCCCTGCCTGTGAACAACCATGCCAACTGATCACTGCCCCTCATTCCCTCCTGGATGCCAATCATATCGCCGCCCTTCGCCTGTCGAATGATGCCCTCTTTGAAGATCTCTGATTTCAGTCTTTCTCTCTCCTCCCTCTCTCTCTTCTAAAGGCAAGTTCATGTGGGAAGAAGAAGGAAGAAGCAAGAATGATGGAGGCTTGTCCGGCATGGATCGGATTGCTCCACGGGCTGGAAATGGTGATTGGTGATTGTGCTGGACATGAAGTGCTGCTGATTTCCAAATTTGCAGCCATGGACATGAAACCCGAAACACGCAAATAAGCGGTAATTTAAAATTTTCAAAGGAAATTTGAGCTTTTATGGCTTTTGATGGATGAAATGTTGTTCATGTGGGATAAAAATTGTTTATGTTGCTGTTTTCTATGAGTTCTTGCTGGTCATAATAAAAAAATCAGAAAAATATGCATTTTATGGTTCAAAATAATATGCTAAAACACGTAAAACATGAAAAAACAAGGGAAAATGAGGGTTTTTGGCATAAAAATGGGGAAGTAAATAGGAACATCAACTAAACTTTCATTTTTCTGCAAGAAGGAACTAAGGGCCATAGCCCATAACCTGTTTTGAATTTTCAGTAATTAAATAATGCAGAAAAATAAGGGAAAATATAAGAAAAGGGTGAAAAAATCCTAAAAAATAGGGAAAAAATACATTTTGGGTTCCGAAAAATAAGGATAAATAAGAGCAATGTTTGTGAGTGTTTGTGGGGACTGAAGCATGAGGATTTGCCTCAGTTCAACCCCACTTTCTTGTGCTAGTGTGGTTTTTCCCGCTTTTTATACATAAAATGGTGTCAAAATACCCTATAAATCTATGCAATGACGCAATATTTAAATGGGAAAGGGTAGAGGAGTTGAAATATGTCTAAATGCCGTGTGAAATGATGGGAAAGTTGCTGATTTCTATGCATAGCATTTAGGACGGATGATAATTAAAATTAAGAGCTTAGTAGCACGAGGATCACCTCGGTGCTAGGCCCATGCAACGAAGCACGAACGGTAGTTGGAAACCATTAAAGGAATGTTTTTGCACTTGTGCACGATACTGTTTTGCTAAATGTTTGAGAACTAGGCATCTACCAAATGCATGGAGCATGAAAAAGAATTTAAAAGTATCAGTGATCAGCTCCTGGACATGCATTGCAATTGGTTTATGAGAACATGACCTACGTTGAGAGGCAGTGAGGTACCCATGCTGCAGGTAGACGGGGGTCATAAAGGGGAAATCAAGTAAGGACAATGGTACATTCCTGGACACGTTTATTTGGTACCTTGAGCAACGTTTGTGCGAAATGTTTAGATGTTGAGCGACGCATCGAGGGGCCAATCCCCGAGGTGTAGGAGAGTCGCAGAGGGTTGACGGCATTCAGCTGTAGGAGAAACCCCATGTGTATGTGATTCGAGCCTTTTGGCTATGTGAAAGGGACTCCCTCTGAGGAGTAATATTGGGTTAGGATCAGTTGGACTACAACGTATACAAACACAATGTTTAGGAAGGCAGAGATTTCGATAGACGCTCCTGGCCGCGAGGCCGAGGGGTTGTCTTGTGCGTAGTGACGAGGCCCGGCTAGTACATGAGCCAATGCCAGCCCGTTTTTTGGTCCATCAAGAATTGGTGTGCTGCCATGGATAAAGAGTATTCAGCTTTGGTTGAAAATGGAACATGGGATTTGGTTCAATTTCCTGAAGGCAAAGTCCCCATTGGCTGCAAATAGGTGTACAAGGTTAAATGGAAGTCGGATGGGTCATTAAAACAATATAAGACGAGGTTGGTCGCAAAAGGGTATGCACAGTAGTATGTCCTTCACTATGAGGAGACTTTTAGCCATGTAGCTAAAATGGAAATAACTAGAACGGTCATTGTATTGGTAGCACCTAAAGGCTCAAAGTTATGGCAAATGGATGTAAAAAATGTATTTCTGAATGGTGACTTATAGGAAGAAGTTTACATGGAGCATCCTGAAGGCTTTGTGCATTTGAATTTTTGGACACATGTATGCAAGCTGAAAAAGGCATTATACGGATTGAAACAAGCACCCAAAGCTTGGAATGCTCAAATTA